>NC_059425.1:195439490-195554970 GCF_021028975.2 Sphaerodactylus townsendi
GTTCCTCTTTTAAATGGCATCTTCTTTAGCAGTCGCATGTCCCATTTGTATTGAAGAATGCAGGGGATCAGTTCAGATATTCTGCTGTTTTTGAGTTAGATTGTTTCAAGGAAATTAGTTTGGACGTGTCCGTCAGCTGCTGTGAATGGGGAGAAACAAGTATTCTTGCTGTGAATAGGGGACAGGGATCAACACCTACATTTCTAGTGATTACCTATCATCTACCGATCTCACAGTATAAAGTAGTTAGTCCTTAAACAATCATCAGTCATTTTAATTTCTTTGTTTCTCAACCACCTTTCTTGTTGACACTTGGCATAGATTGGTGCAGTGGAAAGTGGTTTACAGAGTTATAAAAGGCCATGCGAGACGTAGTCTAATACATACCAATAAGCTTGGTTGTTCTTAATTCAAAGATGCCAGCCTGGCACTGTTTGTCCTCTCTCTTAGATCCAGTTCCTCCAGCCCCTTCCACTCCACCTTTGAGATGGTCCCTTCCTGCATCTTGGGATGGGGTGCCGGAGAGTTGGGGTGGCTACAAAGGCAGCATCCCGCTACCTGGTGACGATGTCATTGTTTTGCCAGGTAAGTAACTATTAATAGTGTTCAGAAGTTCTAATTATGCAAGAGGGTCTGTTGTATGAACCTGCCTGGATATTAACTTGCTCTTTGCAAACCCTGTTTTGTGTTCTGTTTTGAGCAGCAGTGGCGTAGGAGGTTAAGAGCTCGTGTATCTAATCTGGAGGAACCGGGTTTGATTCCCCACTCTGCCGCCCGAGCTGTGGAGGCTTCTTTGGGGAATTCAGATTAGCCTGTACACTCCCACACACACCAGCTGGGTGACCTTGGGCTAGTCACAGCTTCTCGGAGCTCTCTTAGCCCCACCCACCTCACAGGGTGTTTGTTGTGAGGGGGGAAGGGAAAGGAGATTGTAAGCCCCTTTGAGTCTCCCGCAGGAGAGAAAGGGGGGATATGAATCCAAACTCCTCCTCCTCCTCCTCCTCCTCCTCCTCCTCCTCCTCCTCCTCCTCTTCTTCTTCTTCTTCTTCTTCTTCTTCTTCTTCTTCTTCTTCTTCTTCTTCTTCTTCTTCTTCTTCTTCTTCTTCTTCTTCTTCACTACCCCTGTTTTGTTCTCTCTCTCTCATCCCTCCCCCTTCCTGTTTTGAAGTAGCTGTGAGGGATAGGGCCTTCTTGGATGTGGTGTCTTAAGAGTGGGATTTCGTCACCCCCTCACCTTCACCTGGCATGAAAGTCATTTTCTAGGGCCAGGCTAGTATATTTTTATATGATCAGGCTGTGATTAGCAGAAGAAGAATTTGGATTTTCTCTCCTGTAAGGAGACTCCAAGGGGCTTACAAACTCCTTTTCCCTACCTTTCCCCACAATAGACACCTTGTGAGCCAGCTGGGTCTGAGAGAGTTCTGAGAGAACTGTGATTAGCCCATGATCACCCAGCAGGCTTCATGTGTAGAAGTGGGGAAACAAATCTAGTTTACCAGATAAGACTCCACCACTGCTAACCACTACACCATGCCGGCTCTTAATTAATTGATTGAATAAGAACATAAGGAAGAGCCTGCTGGATCAGACCAGAGTCCATCTAGTCCAGCACTCTGCTACTCGCAGTGGCCCACCAGATGCCTTTGGGAGCTCACATGCAGGATGTGAAAGCAATGGCCTTCTGCTGCTGCTGCTGCTGCTCCTGAGCACCTGGTCTGCTAAGGCATTTGCAATCTCAGATCAAGGAGGATCAAGATTGGTAACCAATTGATTGACTGATTGATTGATTAATGCACTCTCCTGCTATTGTCTGTTGTTCTCCAGTGGATTAGGTATTTGTTTTGGGTTGTTTGATTTTTATTGTCCTTTTATTTCTGTTCCAACTGTCCTTTGACTTGCTGCTTTTGATGTTTCCAATACTCCTCCCTCACTCAAGTAAAATGCACTGTAAACAAATATACCCAGCACATAATTTGTAGAGCTGAATAACTCACAATGGATAAAACTATTGGTTAGCTACTGAATAACTCACAATGGATAAAACTATTGGTTAGCTATGTTTGCTAGAAATCTACTTTCCTTGTATATCGTATCATCTCATTGCTATTCAAACTCGCGGCCCTCCAGATGTTAAGGACTACAGTTTCCATCATGCTGCTGGCAGGGGATGATGGGAATTGTAGTCCATAACATCTGGAGGGGCACAAGTTTGACACCTATGTCTAGGTGGATAGTGCAGTGGCGAAGAGGGATTTGGTTAAAACCTACTGTTGAGTCCTTCATTGGAAGAAAGGCAGGGTAGAAATACAGTAAGAGCCAATGAAGGGTAGTGGTTAAGAGCAGTGAAATCTAATCTAGAGAACCAGGTTTGATTCCTTGCTCCCCTACACACAGCCTGCTGGGTGTCCTTGGGCCAGTAACAGTTCTCTCAGAACTCTCTCTGCCCCACGACCTCTCAGGGGAGAGGAAAGGGAGGCATTTGTAAGCTGCCTTGAGACTCCTTGTGGTTGAGAAAAGCGAGGTATACATCCAAACTCTTTTTCTTCTTAATGAAATAATTCCCAGAAAACGCCCTCCACAGATGGTGCAAATAATAGCTCCAGAAATCTCTACATTTCTCTAGACCCCTATTAAGCCTATCAGTGAAGATTCCCGGAACAGTTATAGTGAACAAATAAAGCACCCAGCTCAAGGAACAGGACTGGTTGGTGGGTTAGTTGGCTGTTGTTGCTGTCATTTTTGGTTGTTTTCTTTTTGTGCGCTACATCACAATTCCTCTCTCACACTCCTGTATTTTGTTCAAATGCTCCTGTGTATATAATTTAAGTTAAATTGGAAGAAAGGCAGGCTAGAAATACAGTAAGAGTTAAATGATATACACAGGAGCATTTGAACAAAATACAGGAGTGTGAGAGAGGAATTGTGATGTAGCGCACAAAAAGAAAACAACCAAAAATGACAGCAACAACAGCCAACTAACCCACCAACCAGTCAATAGCCAAATAATATTTTAGATGATATTGAAACTGAAATTGCATTGGGCGCCTGTGAGGTGGTCGTGGCGGCGATCAAGCAAGGGAAATGTTAGGGTTTGCTTTGAATGCATGATATAAAGAAGACTGAGAGGACAGGAAAGAGCAAACTCTGTATGAAGAAAAACTGGCTATTTATGTATTCTAATTTGTAGGTTGCCCCACTCCTTTCAAGCTCATTTAGCTCATGAAAATGGAAACTTGAAAGGGGAATAGCCATCGAAGGAAGCCACTGTTTCTCGATCCAGTAGTTGAAGGGGAAAACATTCCAATTTCCCAGTCTACATCTGTTTTGTTGTGTCAGAGCACACTTTCCAATTACTCCTGCAGGGAAACAAATGGAACAGTTGGTCACTTGGGCAAGCTGTCCAAACATACTGCGGAATCTGGGTCTTTGGAGGCTTCATAGAGGACTTCAGGCAAAATGTTCATCTTGTTTACTTGCGTGGTGAAGTTAATGTGTGGTGATTTTGTTTGTGGTCCAAATATATGGGATATACAGATAAGGGTTGCTGGAAATTCTATGGTACAACGAGAAGTGTTTACCATAGAGTTTCCAGTGATTTCTAGAGCTACCCTTTCACTCAGTAGCTCTAGTAATTGCCAGGAACTCTGTGGTAAGATCAGACTTTAAGTCAGTGGTGGGATCCAAAAATTTTAGTAGCAGGTTCCCATGGTGGTGGGCATTCCGGGGGCGGGGCATTCCTGGGCGGGGCTTTGGCAGAGGCCTTGCTTGGCAGCCACTCTCGCGCTGGAATCCTTAGGCGAGAGAGCCGAATGCCTTGGCAGGCATGAGCTGCTGCACACGCCAGTGCACCTCCTGCTGGACTGCTTCAAGTTCTGTGCACTACTGCTGAGAGGAGGGGCATAACTAAGGCAAAAATCATGTGGCAAAATCGCCAATTAGTAACCCCCTCTCGGCACACACAAATAATTAGTAACCTACTCTCGGGAACCTGTGAGAACCTGCTGGATCCCACCTCTGCTTTAAGTAGATGAGGCTATATTTTTCTTTTTAATTTTTCTCTTACCACCATTTCTGGTGGCGGCAGGCAATGGGACCGGGGGTAGTAGCCCTTCCAGTAGCCCTTTTAAGGGTACACTTTTTTGGTACCTGTAGCATCTATTGTGTCCGCAGCGTTTATTGTGTCCATGATGTGCTCTAATTTTTTTTCCGGAAATAAAATAGATTTCCCCCCTCTCATGACTGAAAAGCAGGAAGCACACAACATTTGAAAGCAATTTTTAATCATTATTATCACAGGTTACTGGGCTAAGTATTACAATCATAATACTGACCTAAGGCTGCTAAAACTGGAATGATTTCTCTCACAATATTATAAAACGCAGGCTAAATCTAATTTCTTCCTGAATGAATCCCAATAATCTAAATCTTATTTCTTCCTGACTCTGATCGCAATACTTTGCCTTTTTGCCTGCAACACTGAAATCTAAACGACTGTATAGTTTGTTAAATTGCATCAGCACAGAACTTGGTATACCAAATCAAACAAGGCGGCTCCGGACACTTCCCAAACCTAAGCTTGTGTTTAGAAAGTTTTGGTTGTATAACCTGCCTTGTCAATGACTTGTTATGCATAGAACAGTGGTGGCGAACCTATGGCACGGGTGCCAGAGGTGGCACTCAGAGCCCTCTCTGTGGTTTGTCATGTGATAATAGTGCAATTATTTCAGGGAGATTATTAGCACTAAACCTAAGACCTAGTTTTGGGGAAGCAGTGTAGGTAACTCTGTTAAGTGCTGTTAAACCCTACTGATATTCATGGAAAGAACTAAAGCGTGATGCTTTACCTGGGAGTAAGCTCTGTTGCTGGCAATGGGGCTTGCTTCTGAGTAAACCCTCTTAGGGTCATGATTCACCCATTGGAAGCGTTGCACAGTTGCGTTAAAGCAGGGGTCTTCAAACTATGGCCCTCCAGATGTTCATAGACGACAATTCCCATGAGTCCTACCACTTGGCCATGCTGGCAGGGGCTGATGGGAATTGTAGTCCATGAACATCTGGAGGGCCATAGTTTGAAGACCCCTGCTTTAAAGCAAAGCCACCGACTACCACCAAGCTTACTCCCGAGCAATGCGTGCCTTGCAGCCAACCGTTTTTTCTATACGAAAACCTCCGTATTCAGGTTAAATTGCCGTGTTGGCACTTTGCGATAAATAAGTGGGTTTTGGGTTGCAGTTTGGGCACTCGGTCTCGAAAAGGTTCGCCATCACTGGCATAGAATATTTAAAACGTTTTGCAAATGTTTTAAAACAGAACCATTTGGGCTTTTTTTTTGTCCGCATAGTGGTGGAAAATAAAGTGTTGCCAGCGACAATGTTTTTTCTCTCCATTTTTTTTTGGTGAGCCATTTTCAAAGCTATGGAGATACAGAGGGTTGAAATCTGCACATATTGCTGATTCTCACAACATGTCTTCATAGCTTTGAAGATAGCTCACATAAAAAACTAAAAAAAGGGGGAAAAACTTGTTCCCAGAATCAGCAGGCAATACTTAGTTTATTCATTTAATTAAATTGCTGAAATGGCGGGCAACTGTAATGCCTGCTGAGGAAATGTCTGTGGGAAACATTCAAATAGCGAACAGCACGGAGAATCCTGAAGCAGCAGAAAATGGCAGACACGAGTGGCGTGGAAAACTAAAGTAAGAGCTTTAACTCAGGAGAGGAAAATAAAACTGTTCCTGCCCTCTGAACAGCAAGGAGAAAATGTTTTGAAAACATTTCAGGGGAAAAGATTGATAGCGTTTGCAAAAAAAAAAAAACCCATTTTGGGCTGAAATAGACTGTTTTCAAAATGTTTTGGGGGAAAAGCTGTGCAGAATTCCTTTCCAAAATGCTCCTTTTCCCACCTGAAGATGTTTTATTTGTGTTGTGCTGAAAGGGACCCTATCTCCCACAATAACCCCGCACACAATGGTGGGAGTCAGCAGGTTCGCACCACTTCAGCAGAAGCGGTTGTTAAAATGGGGTTTGTAAACAACCGGTTGTTAAATTATTGGAATCCCACCACTGCCCCCACATGCATTAAATGTGGTGTGACGTGTGTTTTTGAAGTGGTGTAGGTGTTAGGAATGTCATCATCTGGCAGTCAGCCAGGGGCGTAATGCCCATTGGGCAAGGTGGGCAGCTGCCCAGGGCACCACCTTGTGGGGGGCATCAAAAATGCAGGGTTTGTTTTTGGGTATTTTTAGTGGTTTTCCATTTTTGGCCTGCAGGGGGCACAGTTTTTAGGCTAGTGGCTACAGTTTTGAGGGTCCATAACTTTGCCCCTCCCCCAAACCAAACTGCACCAAACCTGGGGGGGGCATCATTAGGGCAGTCTCCTGATGAGACCCTGAAAGTTTTGAGACTGTGCCTTCAGAAATGTGCCCCCCCCCCCAGCCTGAAACCCCCATTGACAGCAATTTTAGAAAACTCAATGCAGAACAAAGATTCTTGGGCAAATTTCTGGGATGTTCCTGCAGGGGGTGCATTTCTGGACATATCAGCACCAAAATTTCAGGATATCATCTGGAGACTGTCCTGATGGGACCCCCCAAGTTTGGTGCAGTTTGGTTCAGGGGGTCCAAAGTTATGGACCTTCAAAAGGGTAACCCCATCTCCTTAGCAAAGAATGGTAGAGTTGAATATTTTCCTCACAAACAAGGGATGAAATAATTTTACCCATAGTAGAAGTGAATATGATTTATATGGAACTTGCTTCCCTATTGTTCGTTTGGTTCGTTGTGATTATTTTGTCTAAGGGTCAAACTGAGTAATACTACACCCTCAAATTCGCCATGTGGACATGGTGCCATTTGAAAGCCCTTTTTTAACGTTTTAACGTTTAAATCGCCACAGAAACTGAATCCTGCCCAGATGAGGGCGCCTCTCTCCCCTGCATGCCATTTTCAAGAGTCGAATCATCAGCTTGAAAATGCCACTGGGGGAGGGCCCCCCCAACCTCCACGCCACAGGGTCCATTGGACTGGGCCCCCACAGAGATTATAATTTTAAAAAGCAAGATCTAAAAAGTCTGTCTCCCCATTGTGGATTTGGGGACAGAGTATTTTCTAGTTCAGCTTTAAGCTGATAAAAATATGTAGAAGGATAAGTTTGGTTTAGCAGTCCCAAATAAAGGAAGAAGCCCTTCATTCTAGGCTTGCCCTACCACATACCCCCATTCTTCATGCCTTCACATTTTCAAGTTTAAATATAACACCCTCCTGACACAGAGTGCGTTGGGTGCAAAGAGTAGGCTATAATTGCAGGCAACGTTATGTTGTTTTGAAGGGTATAGATATGGTATTGTGTAGCCTCTGGGGTTTTTTTAGGGGTGGAATCTCCTGTGTTGTTCGCCGCAAACCCCCCCCCCCCCATTTTGATTAGCTTTGAACTTTTTCCATTTGAAGAGATGACTGCCGAAACCCTGTATCTCATATAATAAAGCTTCCGTTGTTCCTGATTTCCATTTGGTGGTATATTTATGGCATTTCACAGAGCAAAAGGACTGATCAAAGGCATTTTACGCCATTGCTGGCATCATTAGCAAGCTCTCCGTTTATGTCAGAGCATTACGATGGTGCCGTGTTATTACTCAACTGTCGCCTGGACAAAGCACTCATAGACACAAATTGTATTTGCCAGTCAAATAAGTGTAGATAGGGCCTCCTGGATGGCACCCCCAAGGTTTGGTGCAGTTTGGTTCAGGGGGTCCAAAGTTATGGACCCTCAAAAGGGTAGCCCCCATCTCCTTAGCAAAGGGTAGCTCCCATCTCTCCCTAAACCAAACTGCACCAAACTTGGGGGGGGGGGAGGGTCCCATCAGGACAGTTTCCAGATGATATCCTGACATTTTGGTGTTGATACATCCAAAAATGCGCCCCCTTCAGGAACATCCCAGAAATTTGCCCAAGAATCTTTGTTCTGCATGGAGTTTTCTGTATTGCTGTCAATGGGGGTTGCAGGCTGGGGGGGGCACATTTCTGAAGGCACAGCCTCAAAACTTTCAGGATCTCATCAGGAGACTGCCCTAATGATACCCCCCAGGTTTGGTGCAGTTTGGTTTAGGGGGTCCAAAATTATGGACCCTCAAAACTGTAGCCCCTATCTCCTATTAGCTCCCATTGCAAGCCTTTATTGGCATAGACAACAGTACAACAAATAAGATGCACCTGAATAACCAGGGGCAGCCATTGCTGCTGGGGTGAGCAACGCAGCAAAATAGGGCTTGCATGGCCTGGCGGCATGCTGCAAAACCGGGTGCAATGATTGGCTCCCAGCCGTAAAGGCGGGAGGAGCCAGAGGTACTCATTAAGACAGCTTCTCTCCCCAGTCCGGGCGCCCTTCCCGGCTACGGCGAGACTCCAGCAAGGCATGTGGCTCCACCCACCCTCCCTATAGTTTTGGCAAGGGCTGGCGGGGGGGGTTTTTTTATGGGTCCTTACTGGTCGAAAGTCCTGGCGTGGGTTTGCAACGGTGTTTCACATCTGGGGAGAGAACGAGCCTTCCGGGCTGGGGGGCTCCCAGGCTTGGCCCCTGTTAAGGGCCGGGGGGGGGGGGGGGGCAGGCTGGCAGGCCGGCAGGCCGGGCCGCTCCCCGACACCCTAGGGAGTGGGGTTGGGTCGGGCCCATAGGCGGCCGTTGGCTGAGCCGGGTGCCCGGCCACTCCCAGCAAGCACGTGGATGGAGGACGGGCTGTAGGGGCGGCTCTTGGGGCTTAGCCCGTGCCACGTCTCCACTCCAGCATGGGCGGGAAGCGGTGGAAGCAAGCAGGAGTGTTATCTCTGGGGAGCTTCCCTTCCCACCACAGTCCCATGTTATTGGATGTGATGTGTGACCACGCTTGTCACGGCAGCTCCTGCATATATATAGTTATGCTGTTATGTTTTGAATGTTTAATAAACGGGCTGCGTCTCCATTCCTTCTCCAGCCTGTCTACGTTGTGGTGTGATTATGTGAGCAAAGTAAGTCTCTACCATCTGCAAGGGGCAATAATAAAACGGATTAAAAAAGCATATACACAATACAGGAAATAAATGTTGTAGTTCTAAGTGAAATTCACTGGATGCTTAGTACTTCCAGGAGAAAGTCTGCTACCATCATACAGAGCATATGACTGTGATCATGTCCAAAAAAGGAGTGTAATTCCAACAATTGGGGAGATCGGTAAGTGCAATGCTAGTGGCAGATCTACATAATGTGATCTGATTTCCTGAATCTGAGACAGTGCAGCAATTGGTGGGCTAGAGATTCAACCTGAGCTATCATTACAGCGGGGCACGTAATCTTTTAGCCTTTTCTTGTTTTATTAAATCTGCCATGTAACATAGCAGAAGGCATAATATTAAACTCCGGCAAGCATTATGGCTCTCCTTGAGCAGGGTTTATTAAACAATATAGGTAGTGTGCTAAGTGGCCCCGTGCCTAAAATGGGAGAGAAAAAAATACAGGGGAGCACGCTTTCTTGGCTGCGGTAAGATTAGGGTAGAGAAACCCTATCCAATAGTTGACCTTTTAATTTTCTATGCTTCTTCTGGATTAGGATCAAAGGGCAAAGTGAATCCACTGACAGTCCAATAGAGGCCATTTGTTCTTCAATCATGGAAAACCAGGGTTAGAAATGGGTGTCAGAGAGCAGACAGAAAGACCAGGGAATTACAAAACCAAGAGAAAAATGGATCTATTACACCTAAAAGTCTCTCAGCCAAGCGGCTGATTCCAAGGAGTCTTTGGACTCAACTCCAGACAAAGGGCTGCATAGGGCAATTTCCAATTTGGGGATTAGCTCCCATTGGTTGGGGATGGAGCACTCTTGGGAGTCCATAACTTTGGACTCCTTAAACCAAAACCCTCACTAAACTTGGGGGGTAGCATAAGGACAGTCTCCTGATGATACGCTGAAATTTTAGTGCTGATATATCTAAAAATGCACCCCCTGCACGCACTAATGTCCTGGTGCAAAATGGTTGTGCAGGAGCATGTCTGCATCCAACTCAGGTTTTGCCCAGGGCTACAGTTTGCCTCGTTACGCCCCTGCCCTCCTCTGAAGCCCTGGCCCATCCCAGCGTTCAACTGTGTGTGTTTCTTTCAAACTCCACATGGACTTCCAAGGCAGCGCCTGCAATTAAATGCTGGGCTTGGCCTGACCAAACTGAGCATTCAACTCTGCACCTGGCCGAGGCGAACGCCACGTGAGTCCCGGACGCAGTCCGAGGCAAAGGTTTATCCAAGGACCGGCCGATCTGACCTGATCCTGAACCCATGTGGAGTACGGAAGCAGGCAGATGTTCAGGTTCAGCAGTGGCGTAGTGGTTAAGAGCAGGTGCATTCTAATCTGGAGGAACCGGGTTTGATTCCCTGCTCTGCCACCTGAGCTGTGCTTCTGTCTCATCCTCCTCCTCCTCCTCCTCCTCCTCCTTCTTCTCCTCCTCCTCCTCCTCCTCCTCCTCCTCCTCCTCCTCCTCCTCCTCCTCCTCCTCCTCCTTCTCATCTCTCATCCTCTTTCTCTTCTCATCTCTTTGATTCTTCTTTCTTTCTGTTTCCTTCTTCTTCTTCTTCTTCTTCTTCTCCTCCTCCTCCTCCTCCTCCTCCTCCTCCTCCTCCTCATCTCTCGTCTCGTGTCTCATCCTCTTTGTCATCCTCCTTCTCCTCCTCCTCCTCCTCCTCCTCCTCCTCCTCCTCCTCCTCCTCCTCCTCCTTCTTCTTGTTCTTGTTCTTGTTCTTCTTTTTCTTTTTCTTGTTCTTGTTTTTCTTCTTCTTCTTCTTCTGCTTCTTCTGCTTCTTCTCCTCCTCCTCCTCCTCCTCCTCCTCCTCCTCCTCCTCCTCCTCCTCCTCCTCCTCCTCCTCCTCCTCCTCCTTCGGGTTTAATAACCTGAAATTATTATTTGTTTAAATCCTGAAAATGTCAATATGGAGAATTGTTTTTCCCCCAGTTTTTCGGTTCCCCAACATTTCCAGGGCTATGAATCCTGTTCCAAAAAGTACGGCTGCAATGGCTGCTTTGGGGGGCATGATATTGCACTCTCTGGCGACCCTTCCCTGACCCCCCCCACCCCCACTCCCCAGATCTTCAGGAATTATTCACAACTTTATTCATAACTGGAATAACATGCTCAGTTCTGCTCACTTCATTAAGTGGATACGAATTTGCTGATACTGTAGAAGGGAAAGGAACTGCCCATCTCCCGCAGACTGGAGGACCAACGTGACGACGATTCCTGGCGCCGATCGTCCGCTTCTCAGCGGAGGGGTGAACGCAGTGTGATCTGTAAAGTTGCCCCTTTATAGTAAGCTCGGATGTAGACTGAAATCCTTTAAGAAGATGCTCAAGAAATGCCTGTTCTCAAACGTACAGTGGACACATTTCGAAGGACAGGTTTTTCCCACGGGGGACTGACCTTGGGAAACTCATCCGGAAATCCCAAAGTTTTCTTAGTGAACCATTTAGAGAACAGGCCTAAATATGTGACAGGACATTTTCGTCGTTCCCTTTAATTAAAACAAACATCCATGGTTTTTTTTAATTGAGTGCAAAAACGAACAGACTGGTCTAAAAAGTAAACTGATCTGAAGAACGCAAAGTGTGTTAATAAATTAACAATAGGGTGAGGCGGATACCATTCATGCCCGGTGACCTCATTGGCATGTATATGGATACAGAGAGATTCTGCCTCTATTCACAATCTACTTGACCTCTGCTGCTTTTTGTTTATTTATAGCACAAAGAGTGAAAGGAATCCTTCTCTTCGGCTCAGAGCCATCTGTTTTCCTCTGTTTGTTTGACTAGTAACTTGACCTGAAGATAATGTGGTGTCTGAATGACAAAACAGATTGATCCACTGTGGAACACTTTTATCCCCGGAGTTCAGCGAACGAAGGAAGGAAGGAAGGGAACAGGAACGGAAGAAACGCAGAAAGCGGATTTTGATTTTCGGATGCTGCGTTTTGGCTTTGTGCTTTCTCAAATTAAGTCTGTTTCCTTACGCCATGGATGGGTGGAAGGATGGAGGGATGGAGGGATGGATGGAGGGAATGGGGGAATTAGATTTGCACCTTTTCTATTTTTTTTTTTGGTAGAAGACAGCTAATAATCCCATAGTGCTGAAGACTGGATGATATTATCCGTCATTTTCACAGAGTGTTTTAATCTAGGAGCATGTGCCTTCTTTTACTGATAAACAGCCTGACGTGAACACCGTCATAATGAAGACCATCTGATTTCAGCGGGAGACATTTAAACATGCCCAAGAGTTGCAGAGCAAAAATATGAACTCCCCCCCCCCCCACTTAGATGCATCTTAAGAAGCAAGCCTTTATTGGCATAGACAGCAGTACAACAATAATAAAAACAGATTTAAAAGCATATACAATACTAGAGTTGGTCAATGCCAGCCAGATTCGTTCCAATTTGGATTTGGCCCAGATTCGGATCAATGGATTCGGATTGGCCGAATTCTGAACCTTGCAGAATCGGACTGGCCCGATTCTGTGGGGAAATTCGGGAATTTTGGGTGCGTTTTAATTTTTCTGTGTTTATCCACGTCTCGGCCTGCAGGGGGCGCACCCTGTGACACATTGGCACCAAAACTTCAGGGCATAATCAGGGGACCGTCCCGATGACACCCCCCAAGTTCAGCGAAGTCCGGTACAGGGGGACCAGAGCCATGGACCCTAAAAGGGGGTGCCCCCATCCCCCATTGTTCCCAATGGGAGCTAAAGAGATGGTGGCTACCACCTTAGATGCATCTGCTGCAGTGCACAGTAGAGCCTTCAGGGACTGAGTCCTCATAATATTGATCTCCTTGTTCTAGTTTTTTCTAAGTTTTTTGCATTTCAGGGAAGGCCATTTTGGGGTTTTTTTTGTGAGCTCAGTGCCATCCCACGAATACTTCTGTATACCACGGGTTGGATCTTTTCCTTTCATGCTTGCTCAGTCAAATCTCTACCATGGAGGTAGAGGACACAGTTGGGTCCTTCCTCGTCACCTCCCTTCAAACCAGACAGAAAGTTGCCATGGAAAACAACTCAATCGGTGCCCGCCCCCCCCCCCCACGTGACAAAATGGTGTGCGCCCAGGGTATTAGTGGTACGCCATTAGTGGTACGCCACTGATTACAACCAATGCTCCCTCTAAGTATTTCCCAGAGCTTCACAGCATTCCAAAAATGCTGTGCAGAACTGAGTCACACAGGAGAGAATGTGTTTCTGCTGAATACTACAATTGGGCTGACACGATCTTTGCCAGCGTGGTGTAGTGGTTAAGAGTGGTGGACTCTAATCAATCGGATTTTATTTCCCTGCCCTCCCACCTGAGTGATGGACTCTTGTCTGGTGAACCGGATTAGTTTCCCCGCTCCTACACATGAAGCCTGCTGAGTGTCTTTGGGCCAGTCACAGTTCTCTTCAAACTCTCTCAGCTCCACTTACCTCACAAGGTGACTGTTGTAGGGAGATGACGGGAAGGAGTTTGTAAGCCACTTGGAGACTCCTTATGGTTGAGAAAAGCAGGGTATACACCTCCTCCTCTTCCTCTTTCACTTCTTCTTCTTCCTCCTCCTCCTCCTCCTCCTCCTCCTCCTCTACTTCTTCTTTTCCTTTTATAGTTATATTAATTCATTCATTCTTGCAAACAATTACCTTAGTATGCTCCAGTGCACTCTAAGGCCTTACCCAACATGGCCCCAACACCTATCCTGGCACCTGCCAAGTTTTTTTAGAAAGTGGGAGGGGCTTGTGTCCAGTGGAGCTTCCGATTGGCCATTGGAGTTTGATGGTGCCTTTTTTTGTCCCCTGCTCTAAAGGTGATTACATTTTGCATTGTAGCATTGCATCCTGCTTCCCTCCTCCTGACTGGGATTTAAAAGTTCAGGTGTATCCAATTCCACTGTAAATTTTGTTGGTCTTTAAGGTGCAACCCATGGGAATGGGGGGGGGGTCAAATGACCCCAGACGCAATGGCAGAGGGCACAAAGCTCAGAAGAGCTGGGTCAGTGTGGGGGAGGCACCTAAAGACAGAGCAGTGCCTGCTGAGCCACCTCCTTCCTTCTCCAGGCCCTCGGGGGGGATTCAGGGGTGTCTTGGACGGGCCACCTCCTGGGCCACCATCAAACTCCAATGACCAATTGGAAGCTCCACTGGACACAAGCCCCTCCCACTTTCTAAAAAAACACTTCCCCCCCGCCTCCCTGCAGGCCTGCTTCTGCCCTTTGCAGGACCTGGGGAGGGCAGGAGGCAGCCTGCAGGGGGCAGCTCGGGTGGGAGGCACCCAAGAGCCAGCCTACCACTGCAGTGTCTGTCCGAGCTGCACCCTCCCCAAGCCCTGCCCCCAAGCCCTGCCCCTGAGCACGGGGTTGCGGGGGCACCCGGAGCAGGTGTTGTCTCCGGGCACCATTTCCTCCTGACATGCCTCTGGGTGCAACTGGACTTGACTCTAGCTCTTCCCATTCATGAAAGCCTCAGATCAAACCCATACCGGTTATACTTTGACTTCCAGTCTTAAGTTGCACGTTATATACAGCTGTGTTTAGTGTAGAAGAATGGCAATACAGAAGATGGTGCCCCCCCTTTTTGGCCCTTGACATCTGGGCCATCTGTCATCTAGTGAGACTCGCCATTCCTCCCACTTGGGGGGAGAAAATCTTAAAATTAGAATGCCGGACGCCACTTCTCCCTTTTGGGGGAGAGGAGAGAACCTTAAAAATAGACTGCTAAATGCCATCGATATTCTCATTTTATTGAGATTTATTGTATGATCATTGGAATTAGTTTTTTACGGTTTTACCACTGCTTTTAAATGTTTAGTGCTCTTCTACTGTTATTCTTATATGCTGTACACCGCCCAGAGCCCTTGGGGGATGGGGCGGTATAAAAGCCTAAGAAAATAAATAAGTAAGTAAGTAAGTAAGTAAGTAAGTAAGTAAGTAAGTAAGTAAGTAAGTAAGTAAGTAAGTAAGTAAGTAAGTAAGTAAGTAAGTAAGTAAGTAAGTAAGTAAGTAAGTATGTAAAATACAATAACAGAAAAGTATTGGTCTGTTGCAGGTCATTTCTCTGATTTTCACCCCTCCCCTTTCTCAGGCCGAACCATCCTGGTGGACGTGGCTCTTCCTCGTCTCCGAGGCCTCTACATTCTGGGGACACTAAAATTCCCTTCAAACGCCAGCAACGTTCTAAGTGCCTCCTGCATTCTCATTGCTGGCGGAGCACTGGAAGCCGGTAAGTGGTGAATAGTACCGTGTTTCCCCGAAAACCAAACCCTGCCCTAAAAAATAAGCCCTATCATGATCTTTCAGGATTTCTTGAGGATGCTTAAAATATAAGCCCTCCTCCAAAAATAAGCCCTACCAGTAGTTACGGATCACAATTGCAGACAGTGCCCTGTTCTCCCTGCCAATGAGGATGCAGCTTGTGTCACACGTGACAGGGAAGCAACAGGTTGCCGAGAGCCCGCCTTAATGAATTGTGAAGGTACCATATTTCCCCTAAAATAAGGTACCATATTTCCCCGGAAAATAAGCCCTAATCCATCTTTTGGTGCAAAAATTAATATAAGACCCTGTCTTGTTTTTGGGGAAACACGGTAGCAACAGGAAGTGAATCTGCTTGCTGGAAAGGATGCTTGCACACATTTTTAAAAAGCGAATGCAGAATGCTGAGCTCATAAAACTTGATTATCTTTCATTACAATGGAATTGATGTCTCTCTTGGGGCTCAAAATCCTGACAATCATCTCTGCAAAAATAATATTCAAGAGCTGGAGAAATCACAGAACAGGGCGACCCAAGTGGACACATCTTTGGAGCGCACGCCCTCCTGTCATGGTAGGCCAGTGATGGCGAACCTATGGCACGTGTGCCAGAGGTGGCACTCAGAGCCCTCTCTCTGGACACTCGTGCACAGAGTTCATCATGTGGGAGGGGGTGGAAAATCACACACCCCCACACACACACATCTAGGCTGGCCTGGGCATGATCCTTTACCTGGAAGTAAGCTTGGTTGCTGGCAATGGGGTTTGCTTCTGAGTAAACCCTCCTAGGATCATGATTCACCAATTTGAAGCCTTACATTTGCTTTGCTGCGGTTGCTTCACTAAGCTTACGCCTGAGTAACGCGTGACTCGGAGCCAACTGTTTTTCTAAACTAAAACCTCAGTATTCAGGTTAAATTGCTGTGTTGGCACTTTGCAATAAATAAGTGGGTTTTGGGTTGCAATTTGGGCACTCGGTCTCAAAAAGGTTCGTCATCACTGTGCTAGGCCAAAGCATCAGGGACTTTATCATTTAGAAACAAGGGGATGGAGAGATGATGCGATAGTGGTCTACAGAATCATGAATGGGATGGAGAAGAGTGAATAGGAGGAGGCAAGCAATGGCAAAAACAGCTCTGAACAAATGTCTCTTGCCTTGAAAACCCTATTGGCTCGCCAGAAGTCACCTGTGAAAAAGGGCATAACTAGAGTGGGGCAAGCCAGGGCTTGTGCCACGGGCATGGCTTGCATGGGGTGGGGGAGGCACCAGGCAGCCCAGAGCCGCCCCACAATCCACACCTCCCACAGTCCAAACCCTGCCTCCATCTTAAAGTTGGACACGGCCAGGAGGAAGCCAGCATCGACCGGCAGGCTCTGTTCATCTTTATACTTGTCAGGCCGCAGCATTCTTGGCCTGGCATCTCGCATCAAGGCCACGGCTGGCCGGGCCGTTATCATCGCTCAAGGCCAAGAAGAAGAAGAAGAAGAAGAAGAAGAAGAAGAAGAAGAAAAGTTTGGATTTATATCCCCCCTTTCTCTCCTGCAGGAGACTCAAAGGGGCTGACAATCTCCTTGCCCTTCCCCCCTCACAACAAACACCCTGTGAGGTAGGTGGGGCTGAGAGAGCTCCGAGAAGCTGTGACTAGCCCAAGGTCACCCAGCTGGCGTGTGTGGGAGTGTACAGGCTAATCTGAATTCCCCAGATAAGCCTCCACAGCTCAGGTGGCAGAGCTGGGAATCAAACCTGGTTCCTCCAGATTAGATACACGAGCTCTTAACCTCCTACGCCACTGCCTCCCCCCTTGCAATGTAACTAGTCAATAGAGCTTGACCGTTCTCTCTTATCTGCTTTCCTCCAAAGGAGGGAGCTGCCTGTCCCAAAACAATGCTTCTGTTCACACCATTCTTTATTGTGCTGATATTATGGGAATGTGAGGGGGGTGTTACTATGGGTTGAACCATGTTGTAACTTACAGGTACATACCAAGGGTCAGAGAGCCAAACTTCAGTTTCAGCTGTCTGAACCTCGGGCTGACACAGTTCCAATAAAGCTCTTGAAACCTTCATGAGTCTCATTTGTTCACCGGAGTACCAGACCCTTCCAATACTGCTGGCTCCTCCTCCAAAGACCATGTGACTTCAGGAGTGGAGGTTTGAGCTTTGGAGGTGGAGCCGGCAGTATAAAGCTGGGCCCAGCCAGTGCAAAGCCTGCAGTTCAAGTCTGGGTGATGTAAGGAATCCTCCCCACTTCTAACCAGCTGCACTGGCCCACTTGGGGTGACTTTCCTTAAGATTGGTTTTTTGATGGACTATGTCAGGAGAATCCTGGTCCTTTGGTTTTGTGAAATCCCGGGCTGTTTTCTTCACACAGCAGTTCAATCCAAATGGGGTGAGTCCCAAGGTGGACCGATGCAGCCTGATTTCCCACTCCCGCCACTGCAGCAGTGGCGTAGGAGGTTAAGAGCTTGTGTATCTAATCTGGAGGAACCAGGTTTGCTTACCCGCTCTGCCGCCTGAGCTGTGGAGGCTTATCTGGGGAATTCAGATTAGCCTGTACACTCCCACACATGCCAGCTGGGTGACCTTGGGCTAGTCACAGCTCTTCTGAGCTCTCTCAGCCCCATTCACCTCACAGGGTGTTTGTTGTGAGGGGGAAAGGGCAAGGAGATTGTAAGTTCCTTTGAGTTCTCCTGCAGGAGAGAAAGGGGGGATATAAATCCAAACTCTTCTTCTTCGTCTTCCTGACTTGTGTGGCTGTTATTCCAGAGTAGGGTGGCCAACTGTTAGGCCAAGAGCGCGTTTGTCTCAAGTGCACGATCTAATTTAGAAGAAGAAGGGTTTGTAATTATACCCTGCTTTTCTCAGCCACAAGGAGTCTCAAAGCGGGTTACAAACTCCTTCCCTTCCTCTCGTCAAAACAGACACCTCGGGAGGTGGGTGTGTCTGTGGGGTTTGGAAAGAACTGTGGTTAGCCCAATGTCACCCAGAAGGCTTCATGTGGAGGAGCAGGGAAACAAACCCAGTTCTCCAGATTAGGGTATACTGGAGCAGGGAACCAACCCAGGTTCTCTAAGGCCTCTTCCGCACATGCCGAATAATGCACATTCAACTCACTTTCGCAACTGTTTGCAAGTGGGTTTTGCTATTCCGCACAGTAAAATCCAGCTTCAAAGTGCATTGAAAGTGGATTGAAAGTGCATTACTCTGCATGTGTGGGATAGGCCAAAGCCTATCTATACCTTTATGTTGTTGTTGTTGTTGTTGGAAGGGGGGAATGATAGAAATATTTCAAATGAGAATAATTTTAGGTCTAGGATAACAACTTTGCAAAACAGTAATTTCAGTGTCTGTGTAACGTTTCATTTGAGATACATAATGAGCTTTCTTCTCTCCCGCCCCATCAAATGCATAATTTTTAAATATTAAGAGATCATGACAGTCTGGCTAATTCTCCGCAGATTTATTTCTTCAACTCTACATCTGCTGCAGCTTTGTGGTGTATAATTGATTTAATATCTAATTTTAGAGGAACGCTGAACTCTCTTTACTGGACTCTGCTTACATTTCTCTAGGGCAGAAATTGTCCTACTTTTTCCTCCAAGTATCTGTTTAGAGCTAGGCCATTTTCTTCCGAGACTGTAAACTACCCTTGGTGAAATAAATGGATTCACAGTTGGAATACAGCTTGCCGTACAGACTCAGTGGCAAGATAAGAGCTGAAACTCCCCCTCCCTTCCCCTAGTTTTGCTTCATTTTTTTCCTTCTCGCATTTCCACTGTCTTTCAGTTAATCTGGAAAATTCGCTTACAGTTTGAATGTTTCATCTGTAAACCACTGTTGGTCATGGCCAACTGGGACCCAGGATCTCTTCCGTAGTGCCTTTGAGCAAACTTCTAACATCACTTCCCATTACTCTCTCTCTCTCTCTCTCTCTCTCTCTCTCTCTCTCTCTCTCTCTCTCTCTCTCTCTCTCTCTCTCTCTCTCTCTCTCTCTCACTCACTCACTCACTCAACAGGACGGGTCTGGAGCATTTTGTCAGCTGGAGTTGGTAGACTATCTTGTTGCTTTTCACCCACTTACATCAACTCACAGTGGCGTAGGAGCAGCAGTGGCGTAGGAGGTTAAGAGCTCATGTATCTAATCTGGAGGAACCGGGTTTGATTCCCAGCTCTGCCGCCTGAGCTGTGGAGGCTTATCTGGGAACTCAGATTAGCCTGTCCACTCCCACACACGCCAGCTGGGTGACCTTGGGCTAGTCACAGCTTCTCGGAGCTCTCTCAGCCCCACCTACCTCACAGGGTGTTTGTTGTGAGGGGGGAAGGGCAAGGAGATTGTAAACCTCTTTGAGTCTCCTACAGGAGAGAAAGGGGGGATATAAATCCAAACTCTTCTTCTTCTTCTTCAGTTGACTTACAGTGACCTCTTAGGAGTTTCAAGGCAAGAGATGAGGCAGTTTGCCATTGCCTGCCTCCATGTGGGCTGAGTGAGTCCTGAGAGAACAGTGACTAGCCCAAGGTCACCCAGCAGGCTTCACGTGGAGGAGCGGGGAATCAAACCTGGTCCTCCAGATTAGATTCTGCTGCACTTAACCACTGCACCATGTTGGCTGTTCTGTGTAGTGGTTAAAATTGGCAGGCTCTAATCTGGAGGACCAGGTTTGATTCCCTATTCTTACACCTGGGTGACCTTGGGCGAGTAACAGTTCTCTCAGGACTCTCCCAGCCCATGCAGAGGCAGCCAATGGTATTTGGAGGAATGCTTCCTATGCATGTGGAGGTATGGATTGGTTATTGTTGATAATTGTCGTTAGTCTGCCAGTCATTAAAGAACTTGCCTTTTCCCCCTTTAAAGCCAACTAACAGCCCCATCCAAAGGTGTGTGCGTGCACGACTCTACCACTGGAAGCGGCACAGGACCGCACTGGCAGATTTGCCCTCCCATGGACCCTTGCCCTGGTGGAGGGGCAGATCTGCTGGCAGTGGTACATGGCGCTGAACACAGCAGTGTCCCTGCAGCCCCACCGCCCACAGAGCAAGAGCGGTTCAAGAGCTTTCTCTCCTGCAGGAGACTCAAAGGGGCTGACAATCTCCTTGCCCTTCCCCCCTCACAACAAACACCCTGTGAGGTAGGTGGGGCTGAGAGAGCTCCGAGAAGCAGTGACTAGCCCAAGGTCACCCAGCTGGCGTGTGTGGGAGTGCACAGGCGAATCTGAATTCCCCAGATAAGCCTCCACAGCTCAGGCGGCAGAGCGGGGAATCAAACCCGGTTCCTCCAGATTAGAGTGCACCTGCTCTTAGCCACTATGCCACTGCTGCTCCAATGGTAGTCAACTTCCACCTTGTCACAACCCTTGTTACGCCAGCATCTGAGACTTTGGACTTATGTCGCTTTTGGGGTGGCATAAGTCCATTAAGCCCAGTGGGGGCTTTTCTGGGGCTGGGTGGTTTTTGTGTGTTCTTTGCCACCCCGTGCCACCAGAAAGCCCCCTTGAGAATGGCAGAGGGGTGTAGTCGCAGAACTACAACCAGATGCCCAGCCCTTTGGATGGGATTCTTTGTGAGCAGCCTTCACCGCATCCCATAGAAGTAAGGTTGCCAACTCTGGGTTGGGAAATATCTGGAGATTTTGAGGGGAAAAGCTGAGGAAGGTGGGTTTGGACAGGGGTGGGACCTCAGCTGAGTCCTGTACCATAGAGTTGACCCTCCAAAGCAGCCATTTTCTCCAGCTGGAGTGAACTCTGTCATCTGGAGAACAAATGTAATCCCAGATGATCTCTAGGCCCTCCCTGGAGGTTGGTAACCCTACACAAAAATGAATACTACCATGACAAATTTTTGAACAGAGAACTAGACTGGAAGTTCTGTTGTTTGATGGGCATTAATGGAACCCACACTCAGTACTTAGCTGTAACTTTTTTTGTGTGTTACTGAACTTTGTGTCTCCCATTGTATTTTATCCCAAGGTACATTACAGAATCCATTAGAAAGAAGAGCAAAGCTAGAAATTGTCCTCCGGCCATCTGAGGAGGTTTATTGCGATCGATTGAATGGAATAGGTGTTCCTCCCGGAACTATTGGTACGGGCACCATATTTTACATTTTTGGGTTACAGAGAGTGGGGAAAGAAGCCTTAAAAATTGCCATACCTATAATGAACAGTGAAGGGCAACAGGTATATTTAGAATATATAATCCTGTCAAGCAAAATAACGAGCAGAAATGTGGATTGTGCGGCACATCAGAATAGTTTATCTCTCAAAAGACTATTGTTTTACCTCAGAAGTTCATAAAGATCAGGAGAACTTTTCTTAACTGAGAGAGAAAACATATACAGTATGTACATTAACAAAGTATCACATATTAGAGTTACATGCAAGGCCTATAGTTTGTTATAGTTTGGTTGCAATACAATATCATTGTCAGAGTACTTTTACATAGCATTTGGTTTACAGCAGTATAGAGAACATCTTTTCTCTTAGTTAGTCAGTCAGGCAGTCGAGAGAGTGCGTGAGGGAACAGAACCCTACCAACGGATTTTAACTGTCACCTTTAGAATGTTCGTGCAGCTTCCCAGAATCCCCTGCTGCTTCTGCTGCTGCTGCATGCAAGCAAGGCTGTAAATTCCAACAAACAGTCTATCAAAAGTTCTTGTACAACAAGTTTTTGTTCCCCACACCTTTGACAGGATGGTAGTCTATTCCTGGACACATCTTTGTTATATGGTTAATATGGATCTAATTAGGAATTTTTATGTGGGGCAGAATGCTTCCTATGTACCGGTGTGATGTAGTGGTTAAGAGCAGTGTGGACTCTGATCTGGAGAACTGGGTTTGAGTCCCTGCTCCTCCACATGAGTGGCGGACACTTATCTGGTGAACTGGATATTCTTCCCCACTTCTTCACATGACATTGGTTTAGAAACAGCTCTTTCCCAATCCCCTCAGCCCCACCAACCTCACAAGGTGTCTTTTGTGGGGATACGAAGGGAAAGGAGTTTGCAAGCCTCTTTGAGACACCTTACAGGAGAGAGCACAGAGAGCGGTGGAGTATAAATCCAAACTCTTCCTCCTCCTCCTTCTCCTTGTTCTTCTTCTTTCTCCTCTTCTTCTTCCTACGCAGCAGTGGCATAGGAGGTTAAGAGCTCATGTATCTAATCTGGAGGAACCGGGTTTGATTCCCAGTTCTGCCGCCTGAGCTGTGGAGGCTTATCTGGGGAATTCAGATTAGCCTGTACACTCCCACACATGCCAGCTGGGTGACCTTGGGCTAGTCACAGCTTCTCGGAGCTCTCTCAGCCCCACCTACCTCACAGGGTGTTTGTTGTGAGGGGGGAAGGGCAAGGAGATTTTCAGCCCCTTTGAGTCTCCTGCAGGAGAGAAAGGGGGGGATATCAATCCAAACTCCTCCTCCTCCTCCTCCTCCTCCTAATTAGGCTTTTAATGTGAGGCAAAATCTGAGTAGGCTAAATAGTAGACTATTGCATTCCTATTTCAGCATTCACTGGAGTAATCCATTCTTCACAATAGCAACCTCCACCAAGCTGTTTTAAAATTCCGGGTCATTTTGCAAGCATCATATGACTTACTTTTGGAGAACATGTTCAGGACATGTGTATTTGTGTCTGAGAAGACATGACTGGTATGTGGTACCGAAGGAAGTTCTTTTGGTCACACCTGTGGTCTCTTGTGCTTCTTCCATCAAGGTGTTTATGGGGAGTTGCAGATGCATAGTAGTTATACCAGGACCTCTTGGACACACCTTGGAAATGATGCTGCACCTGGAAACGAAAGGTGAGATGTCCATTTTAAAAAGGGTTGTATGAGATCTTTCCAAGTACTTGATTGGATTCCTGCCATCTGTCAGCTCTAGTTTTCCCACATTCCCCTCTTCCCCCCTCACACCCCAGCAGTCTAGTCTTCCTGGGGTCATAAGATCTGCATGGCCTGGGTGGGGGGCTACAGAGGGAAAGGTGTGAAATTGCCCTTAAAGCTTCTTCTGGAGAGCCAGCATGGTGTAGTGGTTAAGAGCAGGTGGATACTAATCTAGAGTAATCTGGTTAAGAGCAGGTAGATACTAATTCCCCACTCCTCCACATGAGTGGCAGAGGCTTATCTGGTGAACCAAATGTGTTTCTGCACTCCTACATTCCTGCTGGGTTACCTTGGGTTAGTCATAGTTCTTCAGAGCTCTCTAAGCCTCACCTACCTCACAAGGTGTCTGTTGTGGGGAAAGGAGGGGAAAGGAGCTTGTCAGCCACCTTGAATCTCCTTACAGGAGAGAAAGGTGGCATATAAATTCAAACTCTTTTTCTTCTTCTTATGAGTCCCCAAGGCAGTGGATATAAAAAACATTAAAACAGTTAAACATTGTGAAGGACATTTACAAATTATAAAATAATTCAATAAAAATACATAAACAGCACCAGAACCATGTAGCAGAATGTACAAATATGACTGGGGGGTATTGCCAAGCAACTGGGTGACTCAGAGACTCTGTCTGATAGAAGAGTTTTAGTCTGCTTTTGGATTTTTGTTCCGAAGAGTGAACATCGACTGCCTTAACTGAATGTTGAAGCATATATGCTCTGAGGGTGTATTTCAGTCCGAGTATAGATCAGACTGGTAATACAGTGTCAGCCAGAGCTCAGAAAACAAATCCCCAGACAAGGAAAGATGGTTGGTCAAAGCTGAGTTGGTAGAGCAGTGACTTACTACAAGCAACCCTAAATATAAAAAAGCATATAATAGATCTTCTGGGGAAGAATTCCTGAACCCTTTGATACGGGATTATGCACTCTAGGTGGATCCCATCTGGTATATTTTCGGTTTTACTTTATGTTTTACCTTAAGAGAGAGATTTATGTTTGTGTTGGGTAGCTAACCCAGCACTTTCCAGCGCTGACCTAGCCATTGTGATCCATGCAACGGTCACCTCCAGGTTAGACTATTGTAACTCGCTCTATGCGGGCCTTCCCTTGCGTTTGATCCGGAAACTGAAACTGGTCCAGCATGCAGCGGCTCGCTTGCTCACAGGGGGCGCCTTTCGAGAACACATTCAACCTGTGTTGCGCCATCTGCATTGGCTCCCAGTTGAATTCCGAATCATCTTCAAGGTGTGGGTGCTGACCTTTAAGGCCTTACGCGGCCTGGGACCTTCATACCTTCGGGACCGCATTACCCCATATGTCCCGGCTCGACCTCTGCGTTCTGCAGAGGCCAACTTACTGGAAGTCCCTGGCCCCTCAATGACGCGGTTGGCCTCTACTCGGGCCAGGGCCTTTACGGCTCTGGCGCCGGCCTGGTGGAACACTGTCCCTCCAGCTGTCTGGGCCCTGCGGGACCTTGGAGAGTTCCGCAGGGCCTGTAAGACTGAGTTGTTCCACCGGGCCTTTGGTGAGACCAGCCGCTGAGGGTGCCCCCTGCCCCCTGCCCCTCCTTTTTGCCCCATATGGGTCCCTTATACTTTTAGGACCCATCATATATATTTATTTCTGGGGAGGGTCTAAACAAAGGTTCGTGGGACGCTATGTTAGGTATCAACTGTTGTTTTAATTGTATTTATGATAACTAATTTTGTGATGATTTTATGTATGATTTTATGTTGTTCACCACCCTGAGCCCTTCGGGGATAGGGCGGTATATTAAATTAAACAAATAATAATAATAAATAATAACAAAGTCAAGGCTGTGTGTGTGTACTGCGGAAGGGTACCAGGACCCAAGGTCTGTGTTAATCCATTAGCCACTAACATCAGTAATAGCAAACTGTACTACCTAAGAAAAACCTCTAGAACAGGGGTGGCTAACCTATGGCACTCCAAATGTCCATAGACTGCAATTCCCATCAGCCCCTGCCAGCACGGCCAATTGGCCATGCTGGCCAGGGTCTGATGGGAATTGTAGTCCATGAGCATCTGGAGCACCATAGGTTGGCCACCCCTGCTCTAGAATATCTAAGCAATTGAAACTGAAACTTATAAAAGCCTAATTGAGATCTGTGACAGTGCCTAAAAGGTGAAAACTAAACTGAAGTTGTATATACCCTCTTGAGCGATGAAGACCCATTCACAACAGATTTGGGAGCTAAACCTTTAGTGGAAATTATGATCCAACTTGCCATCAAATGTGTTAAAGTCAACCACTCGTCAACTATTGATCCTGAAAGCTGATTTTTTAAATGTTTTTTTTTTCTGTTGCGGGGCTACCTTTTAATGTGTTTTTAATGTGTTTACTAGATTTCTTTGTACAAATGCCAGTAAAGATATTCTGATGTCTGTCTGATGTTCGAAGTTCTCTATATTTATCTCCTGTCTATTTTCCATCCATCTAAGTTTTCTCCTATCCATCTCATCTGTTAAATATTTTTTCTTCTGTTTGTTGACCTGCCTCAGTATTCTTTGGTGCCTTGATAAGGGGGATTTGCCGTAGGTTAAATAACAGGCCTCTTTCACCTTCTAAGAGCTGAGCTATAAAGTTTCAGATCACCCCACGTTACTATCCCAAGCAGCTCAGACATTAAGAAAAGGCGGCAAATCTGACCACCTCAGTCAGAGGGTGTTTAGCCTGCCTCAGAAAGTTAGGATGGTGAAGGGGCCTGTCACAAGGGCATAAACACAGCGGGGTGGATCCCATCCCTGTCCTAGCATTCCACAGAGCAAAGTCTGGAAGATGGCCAAAAGTGCTCTCAATAGAGCATAACAGTGCTAAGTTTACAGTATGTGCCACCTGTCATGGCTGGCAGTCTTTTGCTTTCGGAGCAAATCAAATCCACCCAACAAGCAAATCAAGTGGAAACTGGTGGGTGCACATTAGTATAGATTTGATTTTTTTAAGGGCACTCTGAGGCCCTTTCTGCACGGGCCGTTTACAGCGCCCTAGGGACGGCAAAAACGCCGTCCCTAGGGAACAGTTCACATGGGGGGCACAGCTGCTTCGCAGCCGTGCTGCTCTTGCTCCCCCCCAGCGGCGTGAAGCCGCCATTTTCCCACCTCGCTCCCCGAGCAAGGTTTTTGGAAAACGGCGGCTTCCAGCCACTGCCTTGCGAACGACAGCAGCTGGAAGGCGCCATCCCCCCTTTCCTGATCAACTTACCTTCCCTGCGACCTTCCGGTATGTCGCCGAGGCCTGGGGACATGCCCCCCCTGCCCTGCGACTCCGGAGCGGTCGCACAGGGCAGGGAGGCGTGTCCCCTGGCCTCAGCGACACACCGGATGGTCTCAGGGACGGTAAGTCGATTGGGTGACGGCGCAGCGCAGCGCCGTTTTCCCTGTCGTTACCGGGACCATTCGTGCGAACGGTCCCGGGGGGGTTGGGTCGGCATCATGTACGGCGACCCCACCCCCAGCGTGGCCGTGCAGAAGCGGCCTCAGATAATTGCTTTCCCTGTGTATCTTTTTGTTGTTATTTTTTAAAAGATGGTATCTACCCTGACCTGGATGGTCCAGGCTAGCCTGATCTCAAGTCAAAGTCGCAATTGATCTTGCCACAAGACAATTCAGCCTGATCTTGTCAGAACTTAGAAGCTAAACAGAGTCAACCCTGGCTAATACTAGGATCAGAGATCACCAAGGAAGTCCAGGGTTATTTCATAAAAGCACACAGGGGGAAACCACCTCTGTCCTGGAAATCTTATAGAAGAGAAGAAGAGTTTGGATTTATATCCCCCCTTTCTCTCCTGCAGGAGACTCAAAGGGGCTGAAAATCTCCTTGCCCTTCCCCCCTCACAACAAACACCCTGTGAGGTGGGTGGGGCTGAGAGAGCTCTGAGAAGCTGTGACTAGCCCAAGGTCACCCAGCTGGCATGTGTGGTACAGGCTAATCTGAATTCCCCAGATAAGCCTCCACAGCTCAGGCGGCAGAGCTGGGAATCAAACCCGGTTCCTCCAGATTAGATACACGAGCTCTTAACCTCCTACGCCACTGCCTCCCCCCTTGCAATGTAACTAGTCAATAGAGCTTGACCGTTCTCTCTTATCTGCTTTCCTCCAAAGGAGGGAGCTGCCTGTCCCAAAACAATGCTTCTGTTCACACCATTCTTTATTGTGCTGATATTATGGGAATGTGAGGGGGGTGTTACCCGGTTCCTCCAGATTAGATACACGAGCTCTTAACCTCCTACACCACTGCTGCTCTCAGGGTTCCCATATAGGGTTCCCATAAGTCTGTTGGGCCTTAATTGCGGGGGGTTGGACTTGATGACTCTTTGAGTCTCTTCCAGCTCTCTGATTCTATGACGGCACTTCCAGCTCTCTGATTCTATGACGGCACTTCCAGCTCTCTGATTCTATGACGGCACTTCCAGCTCTCTGATTCTATGACGGCACTTCCAGCTCTCTGATTCTATGATGGACACATATCTGAAAAGCTTCATCTAATTGTGTGTGTGTTTTCAGGGTTTTGGTACAAGACCCGTTGGACTGGCATCGTGGTGACAAGATTGTTATCCCCTCCTCTTCTTATGAAGCCCAGCAAGCTGAATTAGCCACTTTGGAAGAGGTCAACGGTCATAGCATCAGAATCCGTGAACGCCTTCGCTACAGACATCTAGGTATGCCCTCAGTCATATTGGCCCCTGTGTCTTTGACAGCCTCCTCAGAGTCTTCCTAATGTTAGTTCCTCAAACACCGGAGTATGTTTCACTTTACCCCTTTGGTGGAACACGCCGACATGTTATCTCTTTTACAAGCAGTGAGTGAGATAATAAAACCTTAGTTCACTGACCCACGAGGAGCACTAGAAACTTAGCAAGTGTAACCTCAGCTTGTGGGTTCTGTGGGGCAGAACGTGGAATGAGTTTGCAACAACAAATTTTTAAAAACAAAATGGTTTACTTTCTTAACACATAACATATAACATCAACATTTAACATCACACTTCAAGATCCTGTTCAGGTTGCATTTTCAAGTCCTTATATTTCCAGTCTACTGATACTGCCAAGTCCATTTCTTCTTTGCAAGTGGGTTGGCTCCTGAAGACTCCAAGGGCTTGGTGAACAGGATTCCCCCCCCCCCCACCCCCCCCCCCCCCCCCCCCCCCCCCCCCCGACCCCCCCCCCCCCCCCCCCCCCCCCCCCCCCACCCCCCCCCCCCCCCACCCCCCCCCCCCCCCACCCCCCCCCCCCCCCACCCCCCCCCCCCCCCACCCCCCCCCCCCCCCACCCCCCCCCCCCCCCACCCCCCCCCCCCCCCACCCCCCCCCCCCCCCACCCCCCCCCCCCCCCACCCCCCCCCCCCCCCACCCCCCCCCCCCCCCACCCCCCCCCCCCCCCACCCCCCCCCCCCCCCACCCCCCCCCCCCCCCACCCCCCCCCCCCCCCACCCCCCCCCCCCCCCACCCCCCCCCCCCCCCACCCCCCCCCCCCCCCACCCCCCCCCCCCCCCACCCCCCCCCCCCCCCACCCCCCCCCCCCCCCACCCCCCCCCCCCCCCACCCCCCCCCCCCCCCACCCCCCCCCCCCCCCACCCCCCCCCCCCCCCACCCCCCCCCCCCCCCACCCCCCCCCCCCCCCACCCCCCCCCCCCCCCACCCCCCCCCCCCCCCACCCCCCCCCCCCCCCACCCCCCCCCCCCCCCACCCCCCCCCCCCCCCACCCCCCCCCCCCCCCACCCCCCCCCCCCCCCACCCCCCCCCCCCCCCACCCCCCCCCCCCCCCACCCCCCCCCCCCCCCACCCCCCCCCCCCCCCACCCCCCCCCCCCCCCACCCCCCCCCCCCCCCACCCCCCCCCCCCCCCACCCCCCCCCCCCCCCACCCCCCCCCCCCCCCACCCCCCCCCCCCCCCACCCCCCCCCCCCCCCACCCCCCCCCCCCCCCACCCCCCCCCCCCCCCACCCCCCCCCCCCCCCACCCCCCCCCCCCCCCACCCCCCCCCCCCCCCACCCCCCCCCCCCCCCACCCCCCCCCCCCCCCACCCCCCCCCCCCCCCACCCCCCCCCCCCCCCACCCCCCCCCCCCCCCACCCCCCCCCCCCCCCACCCCCCCCCCCCCCCACCCCCCCCCCCCCCCACCCCCCCCCCCCCCCACCCCCCCCCCCCCCCACCCCCCCCCCCCCCCACCCCCCCCCCCCCCCACCCCCCCCCCCCCCCACCCCCCCCCCCCCCCACCCCCCCCCCCCCCCACCCCCCCCCCCCCCCACCCCCCCCCCCCCCCACCCCCCCCCCCCCCCACCCCCCCCCCCCCCCACCCCCCCCCCCCCCCACCCCCCCCCCCCCCCACCCCCCCCCCCCCCCACCCCCCCCCCCCCCCACCCCCCCCCCCCCCCACCCCCCCCCCCCCCCACCCCCCCCCCCCCCCACCCCCCCCCCCCCCCACCCCCCCCCCCCCCCACCCCCCCCCCCCCCCACCCCCCCCCCCCCCCACCCCCCCCCCCCCCCACCCCCCCCCCCCCCCACCCCCCCCCCCCCCCACCCCCCCCCCCCCCCACCCCCCCCCCCCCCCACCCCCCCCCCCCCCCACCCCCCCCCCCCCCCACCCCCCCCCCCCCCCACCCCCCCCCCCCCCCACCCCCCCCCCCCCCCACCCCCCCCCCCCCCCACCCCCCCCCCCCCCCACCCCCCCCCCCCCCCACCCCCCCCCCCCCCCACCCCCCCCCCCCCCCACCCCCCCCCCCCCCCACCCCCCCCCCCCCCCACCCCCCCCCCCCCCCACCCCCCCCCCCCCCCACCCCCCCCCCCCCCCACCCCCCCCCCCCCCCACCCCCCCCCCCCCCCACCCCCCCCCCCCCCCACCCCCCCCCCCCCCCACCCCCCCCCCCCCCCACCCCCCCCCCCCCCCACCCCCCCCCCCCCCCACCCCCCCCCCCCCCCACCCCCCCCCCCCCCCACCCCCCCCCCCCCCCACCCCCCCCCCCCCCCACCCCCCCCCCCCCCCACCCCCCCCCCCCCCCACCCCCCCCCCCCCCCACCCCCCCCCCCCCCCACCCCCCCCCCCCCCCACCCCCCCCCCCCCCCACCCCCCCCCCCCCCCACCCCCCCCCCCCCCCACCCCCCCCCCCCCCCACCCCCCCCCCCCCCCACCCCCCCCCCCCCCCACCCCCCCCCCCCCCCACCCCCCCCCCCCCCCACCCCCCCCCCCCCCCACCCCCCCCCCCCCCCACCCCCCCCCCCCCCCACCCCCCCCCCCCCCCACCCCCCCCCCCCCCCACCCCCCCCCCCCCCCACCCCCCCCCCCCCCCACCCCCCCCCCCCCCCACCCCCCCCCCCCCCCACCCCCCCCCCCCCCCACCCCCCCCCCCCCCCACCCCCCCCCCCCCCCACCCCCCCCCCCCCCCACCCCCCCCCCCCCCCACCCCCCCCCCCCCCCACCCCCCCCCCCCCCCACCCCCCCCCCCCCCCACCCCCCCCCCCCCCCACCCCCCCCCCCCCCCACCCCCCCCCCCCCCCACCCCCCCCCCCCCCCACCCCCCCCCCCCCCCACCCCCCCCCCCCCCCACCCCCCCCCCCCCCCACCCCCCCCCCCCCCCACCCCCCCCCCCCCCCACCCCCCCCCCCCCCCACCCCCCCCCCCCCCCACCCCCCCCCCCCCCCACCCCCCCCCCCCCCCACCCCCCCCCCCCCCCACCCCCCCCCCCCCCCACCCCCCCCCCCCCCCACCCCCCCCCCCCCCCACCCCCCCCCCCCCCCACCCCCCCCCCCCCCCACCCCCCCCCCCCCCCACCCCCCCCCCCCCCCACCCCCCCCCCCCCCCACCCCCCCCCCCCCCCACCCCCCCCCCCCCCCACCCCCCCCCCCCCCCACCCCCCCCCCCCCCCACCCCCCCCCCCCCCCACCCCCCCCCCCCCCCACCCCCCCCCCCCCCCACCCCCCCCCCCCCCCACCCCCCCCCCCCCCCACCCCCCCCCCCCCCCACCCCCCCCCCCCCCCACCCCCCCCCCCCCCCACCCCCCCCCCCCCCCACCCCCCCCCCCCCCCACCCCCCCCCCCCCCCACCCCCCCCCCCCCCCACCCCCCCCCCCCCCCACCCCCCCCCCCCCCCACCCCCCCCCCCCCCCACCCCCCCCCCCCCCCACCCCCCCCCCCCCCCACCCCCCCCCCCCCCCACCCCCCCCCCCCCCCACCCCCCCCCCCCCCCACCCCCCCCCCCCCCCACCCCCCCCCCCCCCCACCCCCCCCCCCCCCCACCCCCCCCCCCCCCCACCCCCCCCCCCCCCCACCCCCCCCCCCCCCCACCCCCCCCCCCCCCCACCCCCCCCCCCCCCCACCCCCCCCCCCCCCCACCCCCCCCCCCCCCCACCCCCCCCCCCCCCCACCCCCCCCCCCCCCCACCCCCCCCCCCCCCCACCCCCCCCCCCCCCCACCCCCCCCCCCCCCCACCCCCCCCCCCCCCCACCCCCCCCCCCCCCCACCCCCCCCCCCCCCCACCCCCCCCCCCCCCCACCCCCCCCCCCCCCCACCCCCCCCCCCCCCCACCCCCCCCCCCCCCCACCCCCCCCCCCCCCCACCCCCCCCCCCCCCCACCCCCCCCCCCCCCCACCCCCCCCCCCCCCCACCCCCCCCCCCCCCCACCCCCCCCCCCCCCCACCCCCCCCCCCCCCCACCCCCCCCCCCCCCCACCCCCCCCCCCCCCCACCCCCCCCCCCCCCCACCCCCCCCCCCCCCCACCCCCCCCCCCCCCCACCCCCCCCCCCCCCCACCCCCCCCCCCCCCCACCCCCCCCCCCCCCCACCCCCCCCCCCCCCCACCCCCCCCCCCCCCCACCCCCCCCCCCCCCCACCCCCCCCCCCCCCCACCCCCCCCCCCCCCCACCCCCCCCCCCCCCCACCCCCCCCCCCCCCCACCCCCCCCCCCCCCCACCCCCCCCCCCCCCCACCCCCCCCCCCCCCCACCCCCCCCCCCCCCCACCCCCCCCCCCCCCCACCCCCCCCCCCCCCCACCCCCCCCCCCCCCCACCCCCCCCCCCCCCCACCCCCCCCCCCCCCCACCCCCCCCCCCCCCCACCCCCCCCCCCCCCCACCCCCCCCCCCCCCCACCCCCCCCCCCCCCCACCCCCCCCCCCCCCCACCCCCCCCCCCCCCCACCCCCCCCCCCCCCCACCCCCCCCCCCCCCCACCCCCCCCCCCCCCCACCCCCCCCCCCCCCCACCCCCCCCCCCCCCCACCCCCCCCCCCCCCCACCCCCCCCCCCCCCCACCCCCCCCCCCCCCCACCCCCCCCCCCCCCCACCCCCCCCCCCCCCCACCCCCCCCCCCCCCCACCCCCCCCCCCCCCCACCCCCCCCCCCCCCCACCCCCCCCCCCCCCCACCCCCCCCCCCCCCCACCCCCCCCCCCCCCCACCCCCCCCCCCCCCCACCCCCCCCCCCCCCCACCCCCCCCCCCCCCCACCCCCCCCCCCCCCCACCCCCCCCCCCCCCCACCCCCCCCCCCCCCCACCCCCCCCCCCCCCCACCCCCCCCCCCCCCCACCCCCCCCCCCCCCCACCCCCCCCCCCCCCCACCCCCCCCCCCCCCCACCCCCCCCCCCCCCCACCCCCCCCCCCCCCCACCCCCCCCCCCCCCCACCCCCCCCCCCCCCCACCCCCCCCCCCCCCCACCCCCCCCCCCCCCCACCCCCCCCCCCCCCCACCCCCCCCCCCCCCCACCCCCCCCCCCCCCCACCCCCCCCCCCCCCCACCCCCCCCCCCCCCCACCCCCCCCCCCCCCCACCCCCCCCCCCCCCCACCCCCCCCCCCCCCCACCCCCCCCCCCCCCCACCCCCCCCCCCCCCCACCCCCCCCCCCCCCCACCCCCCCCCCCCCCCACCCCCCCCCCCCCCCACCCCCCCCCCCCCCCACCCCCCCCCCCCCCCACCCCCCCCCCCCCCCACCCCCCCCCCCCCCCACCCCCCCCCCCCCCCACCCCCCCCCCCCCCCACCCCCCCCCCCCCCCACCCCCCCCCCCCCCCACCCCCCCCCCCCCCCACCCCCCCCCCCCCCCACCCCCCCCCCCCCCCACCCCCCCCCCCCCCCACCCCCCCCCCCCCCCACCCCCCCCCCCCCCCACCCCCCCCCCCCCCCACCCCCCCCCCCCCCCACCCCCCCCCCCCCCCACCCCCCCCCCCCCCCACCCCCCCCCCCCCCCACCCCCCCCCCCCCCCACCCCCCCCCCCCCCCACCCCCCCCCCCCCCCACCCCCCCCCCCCCCCACCCCCCCCCCCCCCCACCCCCCCCCCCCCCCACCCCCCCCCCCCCCCACCCCCCCCCCCCCCCACCCCCCCCCCCCCCCACCCCCCCCCCCCCCCACCCCCCCCCCCCCCCACCCCCCCCCCCCCCCACCCCCCCCCCCCCCCACCCCCCCCCCCCCCCACCCCCCCCCCCCCCCACCCCCCCCCCCCCCCACCCCCCCCCCCCCCCACCCCCCCCCCCCCCCACCCCCCCCCCCCCCCACCCCCCCCCCCCCCCACCCCCCCCCCCCCCCACCCCCCCCCCCCCCCACCCCCCCCCCCCCCCACCCCCCCCCCCCCCCACCCCCCCCCCCCCCCACCCCCCCCCCCCCCCACCCCCCCCCCCCCCCACCCCCCCCCCCCCCCACCCCCCCCCCCCCCCACCCCCCCCCCCCCCCACCCCCCCCCCCCCCCACCCCCCCCCCCCCCCACCCCCCCCCCCCCCCACCCCCCCCCCCCCCCACCCCCCCCCCCCCCCACCCCCCCCCCCCCCCACCCCCCCCCCCCCCCACCCCCCCCCCCCCCCACCCCCCCCCCCCCCCACCCCCCCCCCCCCCCACCCCCCCCCCCCCCCACCCCCCCCCCCCCCCACCCCCCCCCCCCCCCACCCCCCCCCCCCCCCACCCCCCCCCCCCCCCACCCCCCCCCCCCCCCACCCCCCCCCCCCCCCACCCCCCCCCCCCCCCACCCCCCCCCCCCCCCACCCCCCCCCCCCCCCACCCCCCCCCCCCCCCACCCCCCCCCCCCCCCACCCCCCCCCCCCCCCACCCCCCCCCCCCCCCACCCCCCCCCCCCCCCACCCCCCCCCCCCCCCACCCCCCCCCCCCCCCACCCCCCCCCCCCCCCACCCCCCCCCCCCCCCACCCCCCCCCCCCCCCACCCCCCCCCCCCCCCACCCCCCCCCCCCCCCACCCCCCCCCCCCCCCACCCCCCCCCCCCCCCACCCCCCCCCCCCCCCACCCCCCCCCCCCCCCACCCCCCCCCCCCCCCACCCCCCCCCCCCCCCACCCCCCCCCCCCCCCACCCCCCCCCCCCCCCACCCCCCCCCCCCCCCACCCCCCCCCCCCCCCACCCCCCCCCCCCCCCACCCCCCCCCCCCCCCACCCCCCCCCCCCCCCACCCCCCCCCCCCCCCACCCCCCCCCCCCCCCACCCCCCCCCCCCCCCACCCCCCCCCCCCCCCACCCCCCCCCCCCCCCACCCCCCCCCCCCCCCACCCCCCCCCCCCCCCACCCCCCCCCCCCCCCACCCCCCCCCCCCCCCACCCCCCCCCCCCCCCACCCCCCCCCCCCCCCACCCCCCCCCCCCCCCACCCCCCCCCCCCCCCACCCCCCCCCCCCCCCACCCCCCCCCCCCCCCACCCCCCCCCCCCCCCACCCCCCCCCCCCCCCACCCCCCCCCCCCCCCACCCCCCCCCCCCCCCACCCCCCCCCCCCCCCACCCCCCCCCCCCCCCACCCCCCCCCCCCCCCACCCCCCCCCCCCCCCACCCCCCCCCCCCCCCACCCCCCCCCCCCCCCACCCCCCCCCCCCCCCACCCCCCCCCCCCCCCACCCCCCCCCCCCCCCACCCCCCCCCCCCCCCACCCCCCCCCCCCCCCACCCCCCCCCCCCCCCACCCCCCCCCCCCCCCACCCCCCCCCCCCCCCACCCCCCCCCCCCCCCACCCCCCCCCCCCCCCACCCCCCCCCCCCCCCACCCCCCCCCCCCCCCACCCCCCCCCCCCCCCACCCCCCCCCCCCCCCACCCCCCCCCCCCCCCACCCCCCCCCCCCCCCACCCCCCCCCCCCCCCACCCCCCCCCCCCCCCACCCCCCCCCCCCCCCACCCCCCCCCCCCCCCACCCCCCCCCCCCCCCACCCCCCCCCCCCCCCACCCCCCCCCCCCCCCACCCCCCCCCCCCCCCACCCCCCCCCCCCCCCACCCCCCCCCCCCCCCACCCCCCCCCCCCCCCACCCCCCCCCCCCCCCACCCCCCCCCCCCCCCACCCCCCCCCCCCCCCACCCCCCCCCCCCCCCACCCCCCCCCCCCCCCACCCCCCCCCCCCCCCACCCCCCCCCCCCCCCACCCCCCCCCCCCCCCACCCCCCCCCCCCCCCACCCCCCCCCCCCCCCACCCCCCCCCCCCCCCACCCCCCCCCCCCCCCACCCCCCCCCCCCCCCACCCCCCCCCCCCCCCACCCCCCCCCCCCCCCACCCCCCCCCCCCCCCACCCCCCCCCCCCCCCACCCCCCCCCCCCCCCACCCCCCCCCCCCCCCACCCCCCCCCCCCCCCACCCCCCCCCCCCCCCACCCCCCCCCCCCCCCACCCCCCCCCCCCCCCACCCCCCCCCCCCCCCACCCCCCCCCCCCCCCACCCCCCCCCCCCCCCACCCCCCCCCCCCCCCACCCCCCCCCCCCCCCACCCCCCCCCCCCCCCACCCCCCCCCCCCCCCACCCCCCCCCCCCCCCACCCCCCCCCCCCCCCACCCCCCCCCCCCCCCACCCCCCCCCCCCCCCACCCCCCCCCCCCCCCACCCCCCCCCCCCCCCACCCCCCCCCCCCCCCACCCCCCCCCCCCCCCACCCCCCCCCCCCCCCACCCCCCCCCCCCCCCACCCCCCCCCCCCCCCACCCCCCCCCCCCCCCACCCCCCCCCCCCCCCACCCCCCCCCCCCCCCACCCCCCCCCCCCCCCACCCCCCCCCCCCCCCACCCCCCCCCCCCCCCACCCCCCCCCCCCCCCACCCCCCCCCCCCCCCACCCCCCCCCCCCCCCACCCCCCCCCCCCCCCACCCCCCCCCCCCCCCACCCCCCCCCCCCCCCACCCCCCCCCCCCCCCACCCCCCCCCCCCCCCACCCCCCCCCCCCCCCACCCCCCCCCCCCCCCACCCCCCCCCCCCCCCACCCCCCCCCCCCCCCACCCCCCCCCCCCCCCACCCCCCCCCCCCCCCACCCCCCCCCCCCCCCACCCCCCCCCCCCCCCACCCCCCCCCCCCCCCACCCCCCCCCCCCCCCACCCCCCCCCCCCCCCACCCCCCCCCCCCCCCACCCCCCCCCCCCCCCACCCCCCCCCCCCCCCACCCCCCCCCCCCCCCACCCCCCCCCCCCCCCACCCCCCCCCCCCCCCACCCCCCCCCCCCCCCACCCCCCCCCCCCCCCACCCCCCCCCCCCCCCACCCCCCCCCCCCCCCACCCCCCCCCCCCCCCACCCCCCCCCCCCCCCACCCCCCCCCCCCCCCACCCCCCCCCCCCCCCACCCCCCCCCCCCCCCACCCCCCCCCCCCCCCACCCCCCCCCCCCCCCACCCCCCCCCCCCCCCACCCCCCCCCCCCCCCACCCCCCCCCCCCCCCACCCCCCCCCCCCCCCACCCCCCCCCCCCCCCACCCCCCCCCCCCCCCACCCCCCCCCCCCCCCACCCCCCCCCCCCCCCACCCCCCCCCCCCCCCACCCCCCCCCCCCCCCACCCCCCCCCCCCCCCACCCCCCCCCCCCCCCACCCCCCCCCCCCCCCACCCCCCCCCCCCCCCACCCCCCCCCCCCCCCACCCCCCCCCCCCCCCACCCCCCCCCCCCCCCACCCCCCCCCCCCCCCACCCCCCCCCCCCCCCACCCCCCCCCCCCCCCACCCCCCCCCCCCCCCACCCCCCCCCCCCCCCACCCCCCCCCCCCCCCACCCCCCCCCCCCCCCACCCCCCCCCCCCCCCACCCCCCCCCCCCCCCACCCCCCCCCCCCCCCACCCCCCCCCCCCCCCACCCCCCCCCCCCCCCACCCCCCCCCCCCCCCACCCCCCCCCCCCCCCACCCCCCCCCCCCCCCACCCCCCCCCCCCCCCACCCCCCCCCCCCCCCACCCCCCCCCCCCCCCACCCCCCCCCCCCCCCACCCCCCCCCCCCCCCACCCCCCCCCCCCCCCACCCCCCCCCCCCCCCACCCCCCCCCCCCCCCACCCCCCCCCCCCCCCACCCCCCCCCCCCCCCACCCCCCCCCCCCCCCACCCCCCCCCCCCCCCACCCCCCCCCCCCCCCACCCCCCCCCCCCCCCACCCCCCCCCCCCCCCACCCCCCCCCCCCCCCACCCCCCCCCCCCCCCACCCCCCCCCCCCCCCACCCCCCCCCCCCCCCACCCCCCCCCCCCCCCACCCCCCCCCCCCCCCACCCCCCCCCCCCCCCACCCCCCCCCCCCCCCACCCCCCCCCCCCCCCACCCCCCCCCCCCCCCACCCCCCCCCCCCCCCACCCCCCCCCCCCCCCACCCCCCCCCCCCCCCACCCCCCCCCCCCCCCACCCCCCCCCCCCCCCACCCCCCCCCCCCCCCACCCCCCCCCCCCCCCACCCCCCCCCCCCCCCACCCCCCCCCCCCCCCACCCCCCCCCCCCCCCACCCCCCCCCCCCCCCACCCCCCCCCCCCCCCACCCCCCCCCCCCCCCACCCCCCCCCCCCCCCACCCCCCCCCCCCCCCACCCCCCCCCCCCCCCACCCCCCCCCCCCCCCACCCCCCCCCCCCCCCACCCCCCCCCCCCCCCACCCCCCCCCCCCCCCACCCCCCCCCCCCCCCACCCCCCCCCCCCCCCACCCCCCCCCCCCCCCACCCCCCCCCCCCCCCACCCCCCCCCCCCCCCACCCCCCCCCCCCCCCACCCCCCCCCCCCCCCACCCCCCCCCCCCCCCACCCCCCCCCCCCCCCACCCCCCCCCCCCCCCACCCCCCCCCCCCCCCACCCCCCCCCCCCCCCACCCCCCCCCCCCCCCACCCCCCCCCCCCCCCACCCCCCCCCCCCCCCACCCCCCCCCCCCCCCACCCCCCCCCCCCCCCACCCCCCCCCCCCCCCACCCCCCCCCCCCCCCACCCCCCCCCCCCCCCACCCCCCCCCCCCCCCACCCCCCCCCCCCCCCACCCCCCCCCCCCCCCACCCCCCCCCCCCCCCACCCCCCCCCCCCCCCACCCCCCCCCCCCCCCACCCCCCCCCCCCCCCACCCCCCCCCCCCCCCACCCCCCCCCCCCCCCACCCCCCCCCCCCCCCACCCCCCCCCCCCCCCACCCCCCCCCCCCCCCACCCCCCCCCCCCCCCACCCCCCCCCCCCCCCACCCCCCCCCCCCCCCACCCCCCCCCCCCCCCACCCCCCCCCCCCCCCACCCCCCCCCCCCCCCACCCCCCCCCCCCCCCACCCCCCCCCCCCCCCACCCCCCCCCCCCCCCACCCCCCCCCCCCCCCACCCCCCCCCCCCCCCACCCCCCCCCCCCCCCACCCCCCCCCCCCCCCACCCCCCCCCCCCCCCACCCCCCCCCCCCCCCACCCCCCCCCCCCCCCACCCCCCCCCCCCCCCACCCCCCCCCCCCCCCACCCCCCCCCCCCCCCACCCCCCCCCCCCCCCACCCCCCCCCCCCCCCACCCCCCCCCCCCCCCACCCCCCCCCCCCCCCACCCCCCCCCCCCCCCACCCCCCCCCCCCCCCACCCCCCCCCCCCCCCACCCCCCCCCCCCCCCACCCCCCCCCCCCCCCACCCCCCCCCCCCCCCACCCCCCCCCCCCCCCACCCCCCCCCCCCCCCACCCCCCCCCCCCCCCACCCCCCCCCCCCCCCACCCCCCCCCCCCCCCACCCCCCCCCCCCCCCACCCCCCCCCCCCCCCACCCCCCCCCCCCCCCACCCCCCCCCCCCCCCACCCCCCCCCCCCCCCACCCCCCCCCCCCCCCACCCCCCCCCCCCCCCACCCCCCCCCCCCCCCACCCCCCCCCCCCCCCACCCCCCCCCCCCCCCACCCCCCCCCCCCCCCACCCCCCCCCCCCCCCACCCCCCCCCCCCCCCACCCCCCCCCCCCCCCACCCCCCCCCCCCCCCACCCCCCCCCCCCCCCACCCCCCCCCCCCCCCACCCCCCCCCCCCCCCACCCCCCCCCCCCCCCACCCCCCCCCCCCCCCACCCCCCCCCCCCCCCACCCCCCCCCCCCCCCACCCCCCCCCCCCCCCACCCCCCCCCCCCCCCACCCCCCCCCCCCCCCACCCCCCCCCCCCCCCACCCCCCCCCCCCCCCACCCCCCCCCCCCCCCACCCCCCCCCCCCCCCACCCCCCCCCCCCCCCACCCCCCCCCCCCCCCACCCCCCCCCCCCCCCACCCCCCCCCCCCCCCACCCCCCCCCCCCCCCACCCCCCCCCCCCCCCACCCCCCCCCCCCCCCACCCCCCCCCCCCCCCACCCCCCCCCCCCCCCACCCCCCCCCCCCCCCACCCCCCCCCCCCCCCACCCCCCCCCCCCCCCACCCCCCCCCCCCCCCACCCCCCCCCCCCCCCACCCCCCCCCCCCCCCACCCCCCCCCCCCCCCACCCCCCCCCCCCCCCACCCCCCCCCCCCCCCACCCCCCCCCCCCCCCACCCCCCCCCCCCCCCACCCCCCCCCCCCCCCACCCCCCCCCCCCCCCACCCCCCCCCCCCCCCACCCCCCCCCCCCCCCACCCCCCCCCCCCCCCACCCCCCCCCCCCCCCACCCCCCCCCCCCCCCACCCCCCCCCCCCCCCACCCCCCCCCCCCCCCACCCCCCCCCCCCCCCACCCCCCCCCCCCCCCACCCCCCCCCCCCCCCACCCCCCCCCCCCCCCACCCCCCCCCCCCCCCACCCCCCCCCCCCCCCACCCCCCCCCCCCCCCACCCCCCCCCCCCCCCACCCCCCCCCCCCCCCACCCCCCCCCCCCCCCACCCCCCCCCCCCCCCACCCCCCCCCCCCCCCACCCCCCCCCCCCCCCACCCCCCCCCCCCCCCACCCCCCCCCCCCCCCACCCCCCCCCCCCCCCACCCCCCCCCCCCCCCACCCCCCCCCCCCCCCACCCCCCCCCCCCCCCACCCCCCCCCCCCCCCACCCCCCCCCCCCCCCACCCCCCCCCCCCCCCACCCCCCCCCCCCCCCACCCCCCCCCCCCCCCACCCCCCCCCCCCCCCACCCCCCCCCCCCCCCACCCCCCCCCCCCCCCACCCCCCCCCCCCCCCACCCCCCCCCCCCCCCACCCCCCCCCCCCCCCACCCCCCCCCCCCCCCACCCCCCCCCCCCCCCACCCCCCCCCCCCCCCACCCCCCCCCCCCCCCACCCCCCCCCCCCCCCACCCCCCCCCCCCCCCACCCCCCCCCCCCCCCACCCCCCCCCCCCCCCACCCCCCCCCCCCCCCACCCCCCCCCCCCCCCACCCCCCCCCCCCCCCACCCCCCCCCCCCCCCACCCCCCCCCCCCCCCACCCCCCCCCCCCCCCACCCCCCCCCCCCCCCACCCCCCCCCCCCCCCACCCCCCCCCCCCCCCACCCCCCCCCCCCCCCACCCCCCCCCCCCCCCACCCCCCCCCCCCCCCACCCCCCCCCCCCCCCACCCCCCCCCCCCCCCACCCCCCCCCCCCCCCACCCCCCCCCCCCCCCACCCCCCCCCCCCCCCACCCCCCCCCCCCCCCACCCCCCCCCCCCCCCACCCCCCCCCCCCCCCACCCCCCCCCCCCCCCACCCCCCCCCCCCCCCACCCCCCCCCCCCCCCACCCCCCCCCCCCCCCACCCCCCCCCCCCCCCACCCCCCCCCCCCCCCACCCCCCCCCCCCCCCACCCCCCCCCCCCCCCACCCCCCCCCCCCCCCACCCCCCCCCCCCCCCACCCCCCCCCCCCCCCACCCCCCCCCCCCCCCACCCCCCCCCCCCCCCACCCCCCCCCCCCCCCACCCCCCCCCCCCCCCACCCCCCCCCCCCCCCACCCCCCCCCCCCCCCACCCCCCCCCCCCCCCACCCCCCCCCCCCCCCACCCCCCCCCCCCCCCACCCCCCCCCCCCCCCACCCCCCCCCCCCCCCACCCCCCCCCCCCCCCACCCCCCCCCCCCCCCACCCCCCCCCCCCCCCACCCCCCCCCCCCCCCACCCCCCCCCCCCCCCACCCCCCCCCCCCCCCACCCCCCCCCCCCCCCACCCCCCCCCCCCCCCACCCCCCCCCCCCCCCACCCCCCCCCCCCCCCACCCCCCCCCCCCCCCACCCCCCCCCCCCCCCACCCCCCCCCCCCCCCACCCCCCCCCCCCCCCACCCCCCCCCCCCCCCACCCCCCCCCCCCCCCACCCCCCCCCCCCCCCACCCCCCCCCCCCCCCACCCCCCCCCCCCCCCACCCCCCCCCCCCCCCACCCCCCCCCCCCCCCACCCCCCCCCCCCCCCACCCCCCCCCCCCCCCACCCCCCCCCCCCCCCACCCCCCCCCCCCCCCACCCCCCCCCCCCCCCACCCCCCCCCCCCCCCACCCCCCCCCCCCCCCACCCCCCCCCCCCCCCACCCCCCCCCCCCCCCACCCCCCCCCCCCCCCACCCCCCCCCCCCCCCACCCCCCCCCCCCCCCACCCCCCCCCCCCCCCACCCCCCCCCCCCCCCACCCCCCCCCCCCCCCACCCCCCCCCCCCCCCACCCCCCCCCCCCCCCACCCCCCCCCCCCCCCACCCCCCCCCCCCCCCACCCCCCCCCCCCCCCACCCCCCCCCCCCCCCACCCCCCCCCCCCCCCACCCCCCCCCCCCCCCACCCCCCCCCCCCCCCACCCCCCCCCCCCCCCACCCCCCCCCCCCCCCACCCCCCCCCCCCCCCACCCCCCCCCCCCCCCACCCCCCCCCCCCCCCACCCCCCCCCCCCCCCACCCCCCCCCCCCCCCACCCCCCCCCCCCCCCACCCCCCCCCCCCCCCACCCCCCCCCCCCCCCACCCCCCCCCCCCCCCACCCCCCCCCCCCCCCACCCCCCCCCCCCCCCACCCCCCCCCCCCCCCACCCCCCCCCCCCCCCACCCCCCCCCCCCCCCACCCCCCCCCCCCCCCACCCCCCCCCCCCCCCACCCCCCCCCCCCCCCACCCCCCCCCCCCCCCACCCCCCCCCCCCCCCACCCCCCCCCCCCCCCACCCCCCCCCCCCCCCACCCCCCCCCCCCCCCACCCCCCCCCCCCCCCACCCCCCCCCCCCCCCACCCCCCCCCCCCCCCACCCCCCCCCCCCCCCACCCCCCCCCCCCCCCACCCCCCCCCCCCCCCACCCCCCCCCCCCCCCACCCCCCCCCCCCCCCACCCCCCCCCCCCCCCACCCCCCCCCCCCCCCACCCCCCCCCCCCCCCACCCCCCCCCCCCCCCACCCCCCCCCCCCCCCACCCCCCCCCCCCCCCACCCCCCCCCCCCCCCACCCCCCCCCCCCCCCACCCCCCCCCCCCCCCACCCCCCCCCCCCCCCACCCCCCCCCCCCCCCACCCCCCCCCCCCCCCACCCCCCCCCCCCCCCACCCCCCCCCCCCCCCACCCCCCCCCCCCCCCACCCCCCCCCCCCCCCACCCCCCCCCCCCCCCACCCCCCCCCCCCCCCACCCCCCCCCCCCCCCACCCCCCCCCCCCCCCACCCCCCCCCCCCCCCACCCCCCCCCCCCCCCACCCCCCCCCCCCCCCACCCCCCCCCCCCCCCACCCCCCCCCCCCCCCACCCCCCCCCCCCCCCACCCCCCCCCCCCCCCACCCCCCCCCCCCCCCACCCCCCCCCCCCCCCACCCCCCCCCCCCCCCACCCCCCCCCCCCCCCACCCCCCCCCCCCCCCACCCCCCCCCCCCCCCACCCCCCCCCCCCCCCACCCCCCCCCCCCCCCACCCCCCCCCCCCCCCACCCCCCCCCCCCCCCACCCCCCCCCCCCCCCACCCCCCCCCCCCCCCACCCCCCCCCCCCCCCACCCCCCCCCCCCCCCACCCCCCCCCCCCCCCACCCCCCCCCCCCCCCACCCCCCCCCCCCCCCACCCCCCCCCCCCCCCACCCCCCCCCCCCCCCACCCCCCCCCCCCCCCACCCCCCCCCCCCCCCACCCCCCCCCCCCCCCACCCCCCCCCCCCCCCACCCCCCCCCCCCCCCACCCCCCCCCCCCCCCACCCCCCCCCCCCCCCACCCCCCCCCCCCTTCTAAATCTCCCTTTGAAGTTGAGAGATGGGCATCAGGCACGCCAGGTGTAAGGATCTCAGATTGGGGGAAAAAGAAATACCCAGTTCCCGTATATACGGGGCTTTCCCAGGGTTTGTTGATGTAACGATGAAGAGGGGCCCTGCATCCTTCTTGACTCCTCCGTGCAACTTTCTCAAGAATAGTCAAATTAGTTTCCCTAAATTTACCAGGCGTAGCCATAACCCAGGCCAAGTGCTGAGTGTCTGTGTGCAGTGCTTTACACAGAAGAAATGCTGTGTTTTGCAACAATTAATTTTGCCAAGGAAGTAGCCTGCTTAAAGACGCCTGCAGCAGTTGCTCAAATGTGTGTTGTTTTTCAAGGCCGCCAGACACACAGTTGGCTAGGTTGGCTAATAAACAAAATAACAATGCAATGCACCCCCCCCCCCCACAAAGCCTGGTGGGGTTTGCCGAAGAAAGGGGGGGGAGAGGTAAAATGAGTTATGCTTACCTTCCAGGGGTGGGTGAAGACTGTAATTGTTTCGCCTGCAGCGGATCTCTGCAAGGGTTAAAAATGACAGAGATATTAGCGGCGGAGCGGTGAGATGCTTTGGTTTGAAGCTTTCAGCAATACGCAGACTGTTATTTACCGGACTTGGTCGATTTACTTCCTAATGCAATAATGACCTGTGAAATGAAACGTGAGCTAGACAATTGTTCCTTATTGTTTCCAATAAAACATTCTTTCATACCCCATTAAACCACCATTAATTCCATATGAAAGAGAGGCGGCACAAAACACACCAATCTTGGCTTCCCTGTTTCTCTCTTGCCGGTCCTTTCCCTCCATCATCTGTACTCTTGGAAAATGGCAAGTTTATAACAGGAGGATTTTTTTTTTAAAAAAAAATAACCCTTGTTGAAACCATCTTAGCTCCAATGCGGGTCCGCTTCAGTTTTGTCAATCTGGGCAAGCTCTAACACATCCATGCTGCGCGTGGCTCCCTTGCCGACGCTTAGTCATCGCAGCTGGACACCCACGTGTGTATTAAGGAGCAGCAGTGGTGTAGGAGGTTAAGAGCTTGTGTATCTAATCTGGAGGAACCGGGTTTGATTCCCAGCTCTGCCGCCTGAGCTGTGGAGGCTTATCTGGGGAATTCAGATTAGCCTGTACACTCCCACACACGCCAGCTGGGTGACCTTGGGCTAGTCACAGCTTCTCGGAGCTCTCTCAGCCCCACCTACCTCACAGGGTGTTTGTTGTGAGGGGGGAAGGGCAAGGAGATTGTAAACCCCTTTGAGTCTTCTGCAGGAAAGAAAGGGGGGATATAAATCCAAACTACTCCTCCTCCTCCTCCTCCTCCTCCTCCTCCTCCTCCTCCTCCTCCTCCTCCTCCTCTTCTTCTTCTTCTTCTTCTTCTTCTTCTTCTTCTTCTTCTTCTTCTTCTTCTTCTTCTTCTTCTTCAGAGAAAATCACTCATGCTCTCTTTCTGCAGCCTGTAGCAGTAGCAAGATGGCCCAGCACACCGAGAAAGTCGGCATTGTGGGTAAATATGGTATCTTATATGAGGGCTTCCCTGGGGAAGTTGGCGGAGAAGATTGAAACTTGACAGCATGCTAAATATAATTGCCCCTTCCAGACCAAAATGAAGAGGGTAGTTGTGGGTATCTTTCATTAAAACAGTGGGCGGTTGTGCTGGAACATACAACACTACTTCAGCAGTGACAGTGAAACCTGCCATCTAAAACCCAAGGGAGTTAAAAGACCAGTAGAAACCATTTCTTCTCCTAACACTTGGTGGATTCCGCACAGCGTGAATAGAACAATCCTGAGGATGTTTTAAAAAGTGTTCTGGGGAAGAACTTCACATCTCTCTTCCCCAAAACGACTTCAGCCCATTTTATTCCTCTCAACCTGTTTTTTTTCCTAAACTAGCAATCTTTCCCGGTTGAAGATGTTTCCTGCTTGCAGAGTGCACAAAAGCAGGCAGGAAACGCGTTATTTCTCCCATCCAAACATCCTTCTTTTGTTTCCGTGGCTCACACTCACCATATTGTGTGCTGCACTAAATTCTCCGTGAATATTCCCCACTTGCAGCTCACCTGCGCACAATTTTGCTGTAAAAAGCAAATGAATAAAGTTTGTCTTGCCCAGGGATCCCTTGGATGTGTTGCTTTTCTTTTTTGGTTTGTTTTGTTTGTTTTCAGGGGGATGTCTGCAAAGCTTCAGTGACGCAAATGTGTTGCCGTAGCTTCGCAGATATCCCCCTGAAAATAATTTTTTAAAAGGAAAAAATGACCTGTGCACAGGATTTCTAGCCAAAACAAACTTGCAGTGGCGTAGGAGGTTAAGAGCTCGCGTATCTAATCTGGAGGAACCAGGTTTGATTCCCCGCTCTGCCGCCTGAGCTGTGGAGGCTTATCTGGGGAATTCAGATTAGCCTGTGCACTCCCACACACGCCAGCTGGGTGACCTTGGGCGAGTCACAGCTTCTCGGAGCTCTCTCAGCCCCACCTACCTCACAGGGTGTTTGTTGTGAGGGGGGGAGGGCAAGGAGATTGTCAGCCCCTTTGAGTCTCCTGCAGGAGAGAAAGGGGGGATATAAATCCAAACTCTTCTTCTTCTTCTTCTTCTTTTGTTTGTTTTGTTTGTTTTCAGGGGGATGTCTGCAAAGCTACAGTGACACAAATGTGTTGCCGTAGCTTCACAGATATCCCCCTGAAAATAATTTTTAAAAGGGAAAAATGACCTGTGCACGGGATTTCTAGCCAAAACAAACTTTATTCATTTTTTTATTTGTACAGCAAAATCGCACATAGATGAGCTACAAACAGAGGAAACCTCAGTGAGGAATCTTCACGGAGAATCTGCTGCAGCAAACAAAATGGTGGGCACCACCGTGAAGTTGATCAGTGCAGGAAAAAAAAGATCCATTTTGACTGGCAACGCTTGTGTTCTCCCATGCTGTGCGAACACAAAATGCCAAGAGGGATCTTTTTATACCGCCCTAAAGACGTTATATTTATGCTGTGCAGAATCTACCATTGTCTTGCACTCTTCTCCCAGTTTCTCAGTCTGTCATTTTCTTTTTGTCAGTTACATCTGACAATCTGAGGGGATCTGAGGGGGGAAAAAAGAAGAAATCACTCTTGAGATAGATCAGTGATGGCGAACCTTTTTGAGACGGAGTGCCCAAATTGCAACCCAAAACCCACTTATTTATCGCGAAGTGCCAACACGGCAATCTAACCTGAATACTGAGGTTTTAGTTTAGAAAAAACGGTTGGCTCTGAGGCGTGCGTTACTTGGGAGTAAGCTTGGTGGTAGAAGGTGGCTTTGCTTTGAAACAACTGTGCAACTCTTCCAACGGGTGAATCACGACCCTAGGAGGGTTTACTCAGAAGCAAGCCCCATTGCCAGCAACCGAGCTTACTCCCAGATAAAAGATTGCGCTTTAGTTGTTCACGTGAAAATCAGTGGGGTTTAACAGCACTTAGCAGGGTTACCTACACTGCTTCCCCAAAACTAGGTCTTAGGTTTAATGCTAATAATCGAGTCCAACAGCCTAGATGTGTGTGTGTGTGTGGGGGGCGATTTCCCCCCACATTACAAACTCTGTTTGGGTGTGCCCACAGAGAGGGCTCTGAGTGCCACCTCTGGCACCCGTGCCATAGGTTTTCCACCACTGAGATAGATGGACCTTTGCAAGTAGCAGAGAGAAAGGTTTTGTACTCAGTAGTTTGTGTGAAAATTATTAGTACTAAAGAGAGGGAAGGAACGAAAGAAAAATGACACAAACAAAAGGAGCAGAGGGTTAGGATATATTCTGTTTGTGGAAAGCCTGAAGTGTATTGGACCATTTTGTCTTGTGCTTTGGAAAACACATGATGGAGGGGAGGCATGAACAGTCTGGGTCATCTTTGACCTGAATGGACCAGTCTAGCCCAGTCAAATATTGGAAACTAAGCAGGGTCAGCCTTTGCTAGTTCTTGGATGGGAGAGCAGAAGTTCAGAGTTGCTACCCAGAGGCAGGTAATGACAATCCATTTTGGGTTGTGTGTTTCCATAAAAACCCTGTGGGGTTGCCCCTAAGTCAGCAACGATTTAACCGCACTTTCCACCCGGGGGGGGGGGACGGGACGGGGACATGATAGGATTTTTATAGACTGTATTGTCGAAGGCTTTCACAGCCGGAATCACTTGGGTGCTGTGTGGTTTCCGGGCTGTATGGCCGTGTTCTAGCAGCATTCTCTTCTGACGTTTCGCCTGCATCTGTGGCTGGCATCTTCAGAGGATTTTTATAGACTGCTAAAGGTGGTGAAAGCAAGTATAAAGAACTTTCTCCTTCCAAAAATGCAAGAACTAGGCTGAACCAAGGAAATGGCAGCAGTTTCAGGGCAGGGAAGAATCCATTTCTTCTATAATATACATGTAACTTTTGCTGCCAATCAGATACAGTGGTGGTCGGCAGCTTGGATGGATTAAAAAAAAGGCAAAATTCTCTTGCTTGCTTGTGTTTTCCTTCCTCCGCCTGCCATCTTAGCTGCCCACTTGGATGTCTCTCCCTGCCCACTCATCTGGTCTGCCTGCCCACTCATCCCTCTACTTGTGTGGGGAAAGAAAGCCCTCTCTTCCCAACTGTGTCAGGTGGGCCTTGTAGCTGTTACAATGGCAAGCCAAAATGGCTCTCTGTCACATGTAACATATAGCAGCCAACCAGAGGCTCTGGAGGACCAACAAAAGGGCACAGAGGCCAAGAAATTGTCTCCTGGCACTAGAATTCAGATTGTTAGTGTGTTTTAAATGTGATCTCCTTTAACCACTTTGGCTAGCAGCCACTAATAGTCCTGTGTTTCCTAAATCCCCAGTGTGGCATAGTGGTTAACAGTGGGTGGAATCTAATCTGGAGAAGTGGGTTTGATTCCCCACTCCTCCACTTGAGCGGTGGGTTCCAATCTGGTGAACTGAGTTTGACTCCCCGCTCCTCTGCATGAGCAGCGGACTCTAATTTGGAGAACCAGGTATGTATGTAAGTGTGTGTGTGTGTGTGCGTGCGTGCGTGCGTGCATGCGTATTGATTGATTGATTGATTGATTGATTGATTGATTGATTGATTGATTGATTGATTGATTGATTGATTGATTGTTAAACTTATAGACCGCCCTCCCCCGGAGTGCTCAGGGCGACTTACCACCACAACAAATAATATCACGTAATACGGCGGCACAAGAAGTACCGGTACAAATTAAAACACAGCATTTAAATCATAATATAAAATTTCAGAATAGCAAACAGATGGTGCCTAATGGCTAAAACTCCTCTAAGAGGGGGACAGCAGAGTCCCAGCTGTTAAAAGAAGGGGAAAAGTTAGGGGGGAGGGGGGGAGGGGGCATCAGCGGCTGGCCTCCCCAAAAGCCTGGCGGAATAGCTCAGTCTTACAGGCCCTGCGGAACTCATTAAGGCCCCGCAGGGCCCGGACAGCTGGTGGGAGAGCATTCCACCAGGCAGGGGCCAGGACCGTAAAGGCCCTGGCCCGGGTGGAAGCCAGCCTCATCATGGAGGGGCCAGGGACCCCCAGTAAGTTCGCCTCTGCCCAACGCAGAGGCCGGGATGGGACAATTCCCCTCTCCTCCACATGAGCAGTGGATTCTAATCTGGAGGACTGGGTTTGATTCCCTCTGAAACTAGTATTTCAGTAGAGGCCTCTCATCAGCTTCTCAGATGTGTGTTCTATCAGGTTCCCCATCATAACCCTGTTGGCACTTTGTTATGGCAGCAAGGTGGGGAGGGATTTAACTTTGCTCAGACATATCCGTTCCTGCCAAGCACACCGGATCCCCTCACTTTCAAAGTGTTGTGTACTTAAAACCCCACAGAGAATGACCAAGAATTGGTGGGGGGGGGTGCTCAATTTTGGGGACAGACTTCAGACCCCAGCACAGGGCATTTTAATTGCCGTCAGCGGCCAAGGGCAAATGCGACCCAATGGAGGAAAGAAACAATAAACACCGTGCCGAGCAACGGCCGTTTGGATATTACAGTAATAGTCAAACTCGACTTGTCGAAAATGCTGAACGATATAAATTAACTCTGGCAATAAGTCAGCAGACGCCCACTTCACAGGCGCCTCTGACGCGGCTGTGCGCGTTCAAAAAAAAATTCAAGGGAAAGGAACACCCTTCAGACTTAAAAGCTCATAGCCCAGGCCTTTTTCCCAGCCTTCAAATACATACTTGCTTACTATTGGGCTTGTGTGCATTTTAATTACCAGCAAACTCACCCTCTGCATGGAATAGCCTGCGGGCACTTCCAAGTTCTTTGTACCTTTTATGAACTCAATTCTTTTATAAAGAGATGTGGGTCATGATTTTTGCTGACATTTTTTTTTCCATTGCCATGTTTCTCTTTAAAAAAAAAAATCTCACGACAAGAACAATAAAACCGATTTCCCTTTCTTTATCCTTGCACTTTATTTCCTAGCCTCCAGCTCCCTGTGGTCAGTCGTGATTAGTGGAGAGAGGGAATGAAACTCCCAATTACGGGCTGTTGATTCCATTCTGAATGTATTATGTCAACCTTAACTGAGATCCGTCTCTGGATTCCGGATGGAAACTCCTGTAAGACAGGAAGAGAAGTATGTAATGGGACTGCCTTTCCCAGTACATCCCCCTCCCCCCCACCCCAAAAGCATTTTTCTCTGCAAAACAACTCTGGCCTGACAAATGTCCAGCTATCCACAACCAGGACCAGGGCCTTCTCGGTTCTGGTTCTGACCTAGTGGAACACCCTATCAAATGAGACCTGGGCCCTGTGGGACTTGCTATCGTTTTGCAGGGTCTGCAAGATGGTGATGTTCTGCCAGCCCTATGGTTGAGGGCTACGATGGTGTCCAACTTGGCTTGCCTCCTTCCCCTTCCCTTCCCCTTCCCTTCCCTTCCCTTCCCCTACCCCTTCCTTTCCCCTCCCCTTTCCCCTTTCTTTCCTTTCCCTTTCCTCCCCCTTCTTTTCCTTTCCCTCCCCCTCCCCCTTCCCTTCCTTTCCCTTTCCCTTTCCCTCCCCCTTCCCTTCCCTTCCTTTCTGCCCCTCCCCTCCCCTTTCTCTTTCTTTCCCTCCACTCCCCCTCCCCTCCCCCTCCTTTCCCTTTCCTCCTCCCTTCCCCTTCCTTTCCTTTCCTTTCCCTTCCCATCCTTTCCCTCCCCTTTCCCCTTTCCCCTTCCCTCCTCCTTCCCTTCCTTTCCCCCTCCCTTCCTTTCCTCTTTCCTCCCCCTTCCCTCCCCTTCCTTTCCTTTTCCTTTTCCTTTTCCCTTTCCCTCCCCCTTTCCCCTTTCCTGTGTATTTTATATGGGGTCAACAAGCAGCCTGGATAGCCCAGGCTAACTTGAGCTCATCAGAGTTTAGAAGCTAAACAGAGTTAACACTGGTTAGTACTTGGGTGGGAGACTTGAGTTGCTATGTAAAAGAAGGCCAAGGTAAAATCACCTCATCTCTTCCCTTGCCTTTAAAAATGCATGAAGGATTGCCATGAGTTGGTTGTGATTAATTGGCACTTAATTGTTTTAATTAGATATTGGCCGTTTCCACACAAGTCACTTAAAATATTTCTGGGACTTTAATAAATCCATGGTGTTCCGCACTTCATTTCCTTCTGTTCGTCCTGGAAATGTTTCCTTTCCCTTTTTAATCTGTTGTATTTGGGGAAAAAAAGAAACTAGAGAGGCCAACAAAAGCAAAAACGTAGTGGTAATGGGCGAATTTAACTATCCCCACATAAACTGGAAAAATGCATGTTCAGGTCATAGTAAGGAGAGAACATTCCTGGATATGCTAAATGACTGTGGCTTAGAGCAGATGGTTGTGGAACCAACCAGGGGAGCAGTGATCCTAGATCTAATTCTATGTGGGACTCAGGACCTGGTATGGGAAGTCGGCATTGTTGAGCCAATAAGGAACAGCAACCACAAAAATTCTGTCAGATTCAGTATCTCAGCATGCGAGCAAGTGATAACTACTAATATAGTTACATTCGCCTTCAGAAGGGGAAATTTCTCAAAGATGAGGGGGATAGTGTGAAAGAAGCTGAAAGGGAAAATCAAGATAGTCAAAACTGTCCAAGATGCTTGGAGGTTATTTAAAAACACAGTAATAAAAGCTCAGCTAGAATATGTTCCTCAGGTTAGGAAAGGCAGCACCCAGTCCAAAAGAAAGCCACCATGGTTAACAAGAGAGGCTGAGAAAACTGTCAGAAAAAAGATGTCTTTTAGAAAATAGAAGTCCAACTTGACTGAGGAAGAATACAGGAAGGAACACAAATGGTGGCAAAAGAGAAGCAAGTTAGCTGTAAGGGAGGCAAAAAAGGATTATGAGGAACGCATGGCTGTGAACATTAAGACCAGCAACAAACAGTTCTTCAAATACATAGAAAGTAGGAAGCCAGCTAGGGAAGCAATAGGCCTGTTAGATGATGAAGGAACAAAAGGTGTGCTAAAGGATGGCAGGGAGATTACAGAGAAGCTGAATGAATTCTTTGCATCTGTGTTCATCCAAGAAGAGATGAGGAAAATTCCTGCACATCAGAGGAACTAGCAAATTTAGTAGTAGACAAGTAGACAAGGAAGAAGTTCTAGCAGCCATTGATAAACTAAATGTTACCAAATCCCCTGGCCCAGATTGCATTCGCCCAAGAGTTTTTAAGGAGCTCAAGCATGAAACTGCTGATCTTCTCACTTTAATATGCAATTTATCCATGAAATCAGCCTCCATCCCTGAAGACTGGAAGAAGGCCAATGTCACAGCAATCTTTAAGCAAGGATCTAGGGGAAATTACAGGCCAGTCAGTTTGACATCTGTTCCTAATAAATTAGTAGAATCTATCATTACAGATAAAATTATAAAACATGTAGAAAAGCAAGACCTGCTGAGTGAGAGGTCAATATGGATTTTGTAAAGTCCTTCCTTACAAACTTATTAGAGTTCTTTGAGGGTGTAAACAGGCATGTGAATAAGGGGGAAACCAGTGGACATTGTCTACTTGGATTTCCAAAAGGCTTTTGACAATGATCCTCACCAGAGACTATTGAGAAAACACAGCAATCAAAGAATAAGAGGGGAAGTCCTCCTATGGATTAAAAACTGGTTGAGAAACAGGAAGCAAAGGTTGGGTGTAAATGGGAAGTTCTCACAATGGAGAGATGTAGGGAGTGGTGTCCCCCAAGGATCTGTTTTGGGGCTAGTACTCTTTAACCTATTCATAAATGACCTGGAAGTAGGGGTGGGTAGCATGGTGGCCAAGTTTGCAGATTATACCAAATTATGTATGGTAGTGAGAACCACAAAGGACTGCGAAAAGCTCCAAGCGGACCTTTATAAATTTGGTGAGTGGGCTAAGAAATGGCAAATGCAGTTCAATGTAGCAAAATGTAAAGTGATGCACATAGGGGCAAAAAATCCAAACTTCACATACACGCTATAGGGGTCAGTGCTATCAGTCACAGACCAGGAAAGGGATTTGGGCATCTTAGTTGATAGTTCCATGGGAATGTCAACTCAATGCATGGCAGCTGTGAAAAAGGCAAACTCTATGTTGGGGATAATTAGGAAAGGAGTTGATAATAAAACTGCAAAGATTGTCATGCCCTTATATAAAGCAGTGGTGTGACCTCATTTGGAGGACTGTGTTCAGTTCTGGTCACCACATCTCAAAAAGGATATCGAAGAGATAGAAAAAGTGCAGAGAAGGGCAACGAGGATGATTGAGGGACTGGAGCACCTTCCCTATGAGGAGAGGCTGCAGCATTTGGGACTCTTTAGTTTGGAGAGGAGACGTCTGAGTGGGGATATGATTGAAGTCTATAAAATTATGCATGGGGTAGAAAATGTTGAGAGAGAGAAATTTTTCTCTTTTTCTCACAATACTAAAACCAGGGGGCATTCATTGAAAATGCTGGGGGGGAATAATTAGCACTAATACAAGGACACATTTCTTCACACAACTTGTGATTGGTGTTTGGAATATGCTGCCACAGGAGGTGGCCGCTAGCCTGGATAGCATTAAAAGAGGCTTGGACAGATTTATGGAGGAGAAGTTGATCTATGGCTACCAATCTTGATCCTCCTTGACCTGAGATTGCAAATACCTTAGCAGACCAGGTGCTCGGGAGCAGCAGCAGCAGCAGCAGAAGGCCATTGCTTTCACATCCTGCATGTGAGCTCCCAAAGGCATCTGGTGGGCCACTGCGAGTAGCAGAGTGCTGGACTAGATGGACTCTGGTCTGATCCGGCAGGCTCTTTCCGATGTTCTTATATGCGCCAAGGCTTTGATCGGAAGGATGAGAGAAAATCCTTCCTTCTGCCATTCCCTTCTACTGTACTTGGAAGTTTTTCATTATTGTCTGGTTCTTGGTCTTCCAAATATTGGCCTATAATGAAATACACATTTCATTCATTTATTTTGAACGTACGCCAAGACCAGCAAATACCAGAATCTCCAATGTTATGATAGGACATTGTTGGTTTGTTTTCTTTTCATTCCCTCCGCTTTCACTGTGATTTTATTATTATTATTATTTTAAATCCTTGCATTTCCAAATCAGGCAGCCCAGCTAATCGGAAAAACTTCCAAGTGACGCAGACGGTTATTCTCCAGCCATGTCCCCAAATGCATCCCTTGAAGAAATGCGCCCCTGAAAACAGGAAATTGAGGAAACCAGGTTCATCAGGAAGATGGGATGTTTGGGATAAAACTTTTTTCTTTGCTCATTGCAGAGATAGTGGGAAAGACATCAAGGAAAGAAGACAAGAAAAGGGTTACAAAGGGGTAGTCTATGACACAATGAAGAATTATCAAGTAGAACCAAACTACAATGGACGGCTAGATAAAGCTACATAGAACAGCATTCTCATTTGCTGGAACATAGGTGAATTCTGCACATCATAAATATAACATCCTAAGGACGTTACAAAAAGTGTTTTGGGGAAGAACTTCACACAGCTCTCTCCTCCAAAATGTCTTCAGCCCATTTTATTCCTCTCAAACGAGCCATCTTTTCCCTCGAACCTGGGTTAAAGATGTTGCCTGCCTGCTGAGCAAACGAAAGAAGGCAAGAAACGCTTTATTTCTTTCGCCCAGACCTTTTAGTTTCATTTTCGTCGCTCACACCTACCATTTTGTGTGTTGTAGCAGATTCTCCATGAAGATTCCCCACAGAGGTTTCCTGTTCTTGCAGCTCATCTGTGCACGATTTCACTGTAAGAAGTAGATGAATAAAGTTTGTTTTGCCTAGCGATCCTATGAACATATCTTTTTCCCCCTTATTTTTTGTTTTCAGGGGGATGTCTGAAACTTCGGCAACACAAATATGTGCATATCGCAGTTCCTCTAATCGTGTTGCTGTAGCTTCACAGACATCCCCCTGAAAAAAAGGAAAAGCGACACGTGTGCCGCGTCGCTAGGCTAAACAAACTTTATTCATCTACTTTTTACAGCAAAGTTGTGTATGGATGAGCTGCAAGCAGAGGAAATCACCAAATGGCAGAAGGAAGGAGAATCTTCAGTTGCGCACAAAATGGTGGGCACAACTCTGAAATGGCAGATGGGGAAAAAAGATCTGTTTTGGCTGGCCACACTTGTTTTCTCCCGTGTTGTGGGAACACAAAATGCCAAAGCAGATATTCTTAAACCATCTGCAAGACGTTATATGTGTGTTGTGTGGAACCCACCAGACTGAGTTAAAAGTTCAGTTTATTTTTTTCTTGTTACAAAGACATCAGGACAGTCACTGTAATTCAGAACAATCATCCATCTAGACCAGCATCCTCTATCCTACGGGGGGCCAAAACTCCCCTTGGCGTTAATATTCAGAGGGTTACTATTTCTGAATGTGGAAGTTGCATTTGGTTTTTATGGCTAATGGTGGAGGAAAGTACTGCCAAGTCACACTTGAATCATGGTGACTCTGTAAGGTTTTGAAGGCAAGAAATGGATGGATGGATGGATGGATGGATGGATGGATGGATGGATGGATTCCCCCCCCCCCCCACCCCCCCCCCCCCCCACCCCCCCCCCCCCCCACCCCCCCCCCCCCCCACCCCCCCCCCCCCCCACCCCCCCCCCCCCCCACCCCCCCCCCCCCCCACCCCCCCCCCCCCCCACCCCCCCCCCCCCCCACCCCCCCCCCCCCCCACCCCCCCCCCCCCCCACCCCCCCCCCCCCCCACCCCCCCCCCCCCCCACCCCCCCCCCCCCCCACCCCCCCCCCCCCCCACCCCCCCCCCCCCCCACCCCCCCCCCCCCCCACCCCCCCCCCCCCCCACCCCCCCCCCCCCCCACCCCCCCCCCCCCCCACCCCCCCCCCCCCCCACCCCCCCCCCCCCCCACCCCCCCCCCCCCCCACCCCCCCCCCCCCCCACCCCCCCCCCCCCCCACCCCCCCCCCCCCCCACCCCCCCCCCCCCCCACCCCCCCCCCCCCCCACCCCCCCCCCCCCCCACCCCCCCCCCCCCCCACCCCCCCCCCCCCCCACCCCCCCCCCCCCCCACCCCCCCCCCCCCCCACCCCCCCCCCCCCCCACCCCCCCCCCCCCCCACCCCCCCCCCCCCCCACCCCCCCCCCCCCCCACCCCCCCCCCCCCCCACCCCCCCCCCCCCCCACCCCCCCCCCCCCCCACCCCCCCCCCCCCCCACCCCCCCCCCCCCCCACCCCCCCCCCCCCCCACCCCCCCCCCCCCCCACCCCCCCCCCCCCCCACCCCCCCCCCCCCCCACCCCCCCCCCCCCCCACCCCCCCCCCCCCCCACCCCCCCCCCCCCCCACCCCCCCCCCCCCCCACCCCCCCCCCCCCCCACCCCCCCCCCCCCCCACCCCCCCCCCCCCCCACCCCCCCCCCCCCCCACCCCCCCCCCCCCCCACCCCCCCCCCCCCCCACCCCCCCCCCCCCCCACCCCCCCCCCCCCCCACCCCCCCCCCCCCCCACCCCCCCCCCCCCCCACCCCCCCCCCCCCCCACCCCCCCCCCCCCCCACCCCCCCCCCCCCCCACCCCCCCCCCCCCCCACCCCCCCCCCCCCCCACCCCCCCCCCCCCCCACCCCCCCCCCCCCCCACCCCCCCCCCCCCCCACCCCCCCCCCCCCCCACCCCCCCCCCCCCCCACCCCCCCCCCCCCCCACCCCCCCCCCCCCCCACCCCCCCCCCCCCCCACCCCCCCCCCCCCCCACCCCCCCCCCCCCCCACCCCCCCCCCCCCCCACCCCCCCCCCCCCCCACCCCCCCCCCCCCCCACCCCCCCCCCCCCCCACCCCCCCCCCCCCCCACCCCCCCCCCCCCCCACCCCCCCCCCCCCCCACCCCCCCCCCCCCCCACCCCCCCCCCCCCCCACCCCCCCCCCCCCCCACCCCCCCCCCCCCCCACCCCCCCCCCCCCCCACCCCCCCCCCCCCCCACCCCCCCCCCCCCCCACCCCCCCCCCCCCCCACCCCCCCCCCCCCCCACCCCCCCCCCCCCCCACCCCCCCCCCCCCCCACCCCCCCCCCCCCCCACCCCCCCCCCCCCCCACCCCCCCCCCCCCCCACCCCCCCCCCCCCCCACCCCCCCCCCCCCCCACCCCCCCCCCCCCCCACCCCCCCCCCCCCCCACCCCCCCCCCCCCCCACCCCCCCCCCCCCCCACCCCCCCCCCCCCCCACCCCCCCCCCCCCCCACCCCCCCCCCCCCCCACCCCCCCCCCCCCCCACCCCCCCCCCCCCCCACCCCCCCCCCCCCCCACCCCCCCCCCCCCCCACCCCCCCCCCCCCCCACCCCCCCCCCCCCCCACCCCCCCCCCCCCCCACCCCCCCCCCCCCCCACCCCCCCCCCCCCCCACCCCCCCCCCCCCCCACCCCCCCCCCCCCCCACCCCCCCCCCCCCCCACCCCCCCCCCCCCCCACCCCCCCCCCCCCCCACCCCCCCCCCCCCCCACCCCCCCCCCCCCCCACCCCCCCCCCCCCCCACCCCCCCCCCCCCCCACCCCCCCCCCCCCCCACCCCCCCCCCCCCCCACCCCCCCCCCCCCCCACCCCCCCCCCCCCCCACCCCCCCCCCCCCCCACCCCCCCCCCCCCCCACCCCCCCCCCCCCCCACCCCCCCCCCCCCCCACCCCCCCCCCCCCCCACCCCCCCCCCCCCCCACCCCCCCCCCCCCCCACCCCCCCCCCCCCCCACCCCCCCCCCCCCCCACCCCCCCCCCCCCCCACCCCCCCCCCCCCCCACCCCCCCCCCCCCCCACCCCCCCCCCCCCCCACCCCCCCCCCCCCCCACCCCCCCCCCCCCCCACCCCCCCCCCCCCCCACCCCCCCCCCCCCCCACCCCCCCCCCCCCCCACCCCCCCCCCCCCCCACCCCCCCCCCCCCCCACCCCCCCCCCCCCCCACCCCCCCCCCCCCCCACCCCCCCCCCCCCCCACCCCCCCCCCCCCCCACCCCCCCCCCCCCCCACCCCCCCCCCCCCCCACCCCCCCCCCCCCCCACCCCCCCCCCCCCCCACCCCCCCCCCCCCCCACCCCCCCCCCCCCCCACCCCCCCCCCCCCCCACCCCCCCCCCCCCCCACCCCCCCCCCCCCCCACCCCCCCCCCCCCCCACCCCCCCCCCCCCCCACCCCCCCCCCCCCCCACCCCCCCCCCCCCCCACCCCCCCCCCCCCCCACCCCCCCCCCCCCCCACCCCCCCCCCCCCCCACCCCCCCCCCCCCCCACCCCCCCCCCCCCCCACCCCCCCCCCCCCCCACCCCCCCCCCCCCCCACCCCCCCCCCCCCCCACCCCCCCCCCCCCCCACCCCCCCCCCCCCCCACCCCCCCCCCCCCCCACCCCCCCCCCCCCCCACCCCCCCCCCCCCCCACCCCCCCCCCCCCCCACCCCCCCCCCCCCCCACCCCCCCCCCCCCCCACCCCCCCCCCCCCCCACCCCCCCCCCCCCCCACCCCCCCCCCCCCCCACCCCCCCCCCCCCCCACCCCCCCCCCCCCCCACCCCCCCCCCCCCCCACCCCCCCCCCCCCCCACCCCCCCCCCCCCCCACCCCCCCCCCCCCCCACCCCCCCCCCCCCCCACCCCCCCCCCCCCCCACCCCCCCCCCCCCCCACCCCCCCCCCCCCCCACCCCCCCCCCCCCCCACCCCCCCCCCCCCCCACCCCCCCCCCCCCCCACCCCCCCCCCCCCCCACCCCCCCCCCCCCCCACCCCCCCCCCCCCCCACCCCCCCCCCCCCCCACCCCCCCCCCCCCCCACCCCCCCCCCCCCCCACCCCCCCCCCCCCCCACCCCCCCCCCCCCCCACCCCCCCCCCCCCCCACCCCCCCCCCCCCCCACCCCCCCCCCCCCCCACCCCCCCCCCCCCCCACCCCCCCCCCCCCCCACCCCCCCCCCCCCCCACCCCCCCCCCCCCCCACCCCCCCCCCCCCCCACCCCCCCCCCCCCCCACCCCCCCCCCCCCCCACCCCCCCCCCCCCCCACCCCCCCCCCCCCCCACCCCCCCCCCCCCCCACCCCCCCCCCCCCCCACCCCCCCCCCCCCCCACCCCCCCCCCCCCCCACCCCCCCCCCCCCCCACCCCCCCCCCCCCCCACCCCCCCCCCCCCCCACCCCCCCCCCCCCCCACCCCCCCCCCCCCCCACCCCCCCCCCCCCCCACCCCCCCCCCCCCCCACCCCCCCCCCCCCCCACCCCCCCCCCCCCCCACCCCCCCCCCCCCCCACCCCCCCCCCCCCCCACCCCCCCCCCCCCCCACCCCCCCCCCCCCCCACCCCCCCCCCCCCCCACCCCCCCCCCCCCCCACCCCCCCCCCCCCCCACCCCCCCCCCCCCCCACCCCCCCCCCCCCCCACCCCCCCCCCCCCCCACCCCCCCCCCCCCCCACCCCCCCCCCCCCCCACCCCCCCCCCCCCCCACCCCCCCCCCCCCCCACCCCCCCCCCCCCCCACCCCCCCCCCCCCCCACCCCCCCCCCCCCCCACCCCCCCCCCCCCCCACCCCCCCCCCCCCCCACCCCCCCCCCCCCCCACCCCCCCCCCCCCCCACCCCCCCCCCCCCCCACCCCCCCCCCCCCCCACCCCCCCCCCCCCCCACCCCCCCCCCCCCCCACCCCCCCCCCCCCCCACCCCCCCCCCCCCCCACCCCCCCCCCCCCCCACCCCCCCCCCCCCCCACCCCCCCCCCCCCCCACCCCCCCCCCCCCCCACCCCCCCCCCCCCCCACCCCCCCCCCCCCCCACCCCCCCCCCCCCCCACCCCCCCCCCCCCCCACCCCCCCCCCCCCCCACCCCCCCCCCCCCCCACCCCCCCCCCCCCCCACCCCCCCCCCCCCCCACCCCCCCCCCCCCCCACCCCCCCCCCCCCCCACCCCCCCCCCCCCCCACCCCCCCCCCCCCCCACCCCCCCCCCCCCCCACCCCCCCCCCCCCCCACCCCCCCCCCCCCCCACCCCCCCCCCCCCCCACCCCCCCCCCCCCCCACCCCCCCCCCCCCCCACCCCCCCCCCCCCCCACCCCCCCCCCCCCCCACCCCCCCCCCCCCCCACCCCCCCCCCCCCCCACCCCCCCCCCCCCCCACCCCCCCCCCCCCCCACCCCCCCCCCCCCCCACCCCCCCCCCCCCCCACCCCCCCCCCCCCCCACCCCCCCCCCCCCCCACCCCCCCCCCCCCCCACCCCCCCCCCCCCCCACCCCCCCCCCCCCCCACCCCCCCCCCCCCCCACCCCCCCCCCCCCCCACCCCCCCCCCCCCCCACCCCCCCCCCCCCCCACCCCCCCCCCCCCCCACCCCCCCCCCCCCCCACCCCCCCCCCCCCCCACCCCCCCCCCCCCCCACCCCCCCCCCCCCCCACCCCCCCCCCCCCCCACCCCCCCCCCCCCCCACCCCCCCCCCCCCCCACCCCCCCCCCCCCCCACCCCCCCCCCCCCCCACCCCCCCCCCCCCCCACCCCCCCCCCCCCCCACCCCCCCCCCCCCCCACCCCCCCCCCCCCCCACCCCCCCCCCCCCCCACCCCCCCCCCCCCCCACCCCCCCCCCCCCCCACCCCCCCCCCCCCCCACCCCCCCCCCCCCCCACCCCCCCCCCCCCCCACCCCCCCCCCCCCCCACCCCCCCCCCCCCCCACCCCCCCCCCCCCCCACCCCCCCCCCCCCCCACCCCCCCCCCCCCCCACCCCCCCCCCCCCCCACCCCCCCCCCCCCCCACCCCCCCCCCCCCCCACCCCCCCCCCCCCCCACCCCCCCCCCCCCCCACCCCCCCCCCCCCCCACCCCCCCCCCCCCCCACCCCCCCCCCCCCCCACCCCCCCCCCCCCCCACCCCCCCCCCCCCCCACCCCCCCCCCCCCCCACCCCCCCCCCCCCCCACCCCCCCCCCCCCCCACCCCCCCCCCCCCCCACCCCCCCCCCCCCCCACCCCCCCCCCCCCCCACCCCCCCCCCCCCCCACCCCCCCCCCCCCCCACCCCCCCCCCCCCCCACCCCCCCCCCCCCCCACCCCCCCCCCCCCCCACCCCCCCCCCCCCCCACCCCCCCCCCCCCCCACCCCCCCCCCCCCCCACCCCCCCCCCCCCCCACCCCCCCCCCCCCCCACCCCCCCCCCCCCCCACCCCCCCCCCCCCCCACCCCCCCCCCCCCCCACCCCCCCCCCCCCCCACCCCCCCCCCCCCCCACCCCCCCCCCCCCCCACCCCCCCCCCCCCCCACCCCCCCCCCCCCCCACCCCCCCCCCCCCCCACCCCCCCCCCCCCCCACCCCCCCCCCCCCCCACCCCCCCCCCCCCCCACCCCCCCCCCCCCCCACCCCCCCCCCCCCCCACCCCCCCCCCCCCCCACCCCCCCCCCCCCCCACCCCCCCCCCCCCCCACCCCCCCCCCCCCCCACCCCCCCCCCCCCCCACCCCCCCCCCCCCCCACCCCCCCCCCCCCCCACCCCCCCCCCCCCCCACCCCCCCCCCCCCCCACCCCCCCCCCCCCCCACCCCCCCCCCCCCCCACCCCCCCCCCCCCCCACCCCCCCCCCCCCCCACCCCCCCCCCCCCCCACCCCCCCCCCCCCCCACCCCCCCCCCCCCCCACCCCCCCCCCCCCCCACCCCCCCCCCCCCCCACCCCCCCCCCCCCCCACCCCCCCCCCCCCCCACCCCCCCCCCCCCCCACCCCCCCCCCCCCCCACCCCCCCCCCCCCCCACCCCCCCCCCCCCCCACCCCCCCCCCCCCCCACCCCCCCCCCCCCCCACCCCCCCCCCCCCCCACCCCCCCCCCCCCCCACCCCCCCCCCCCCCCACCCCCCCCCCCCCCCACCCCCCCCCCCCCCCACCCCCCCCCCCCCCCACCCCCCCCCCCCCCCACCCCCCCCCCCCCCCACCCCCCCCCCCCCCCACCCCCCCCCCCCCCCACCCCCCCCCCCCCCCACCCCCCCCCCCCCCCACCCCCCCCCCCCCCCACCCCCCCCCCCCCCCACCCCCCCCCCCCCCCACCCCCCCCCCCCCCCACCCCCCCCCCCCCCCACCCCCCCCCCCCCCCACCCCCCCCCCCCCCCACCCCCCCCCCCCCCCACCCCCCCCCCCCCCCACCCCCCCCCCCCCCCACCCCCCCCCCCCCCCACCCCCCCCCCCCCCCACCCCCCCCCCCCCCCACCCCCCCCCCCCCCCACCCCCCCCCCCCCCCACCCCCCCCCCCCCCCACCCCCCCCCCCCCCCACCCCCCCCCCCCCCCACCCCCCCCCCCCCCCACCCCCCCCCCCCCCCACCCCCCCCCCCCCCCACCCCCCCCCCCCCCCACCCCCCCCCCCCCCCACCCCCCCCCCCCCCCACCCCCCCCCCCCCCCACCCCCCCCCCCCCCCACCCCCCCCCCCCCCCACCCCCCCCCCCCCCCACCCCCCCCCCCCCCCACCCCCCCCCCCCCCCACCCCCCCCCCCCCCCACCCCCCCCCCCCCCCACCCCCCCCCCCCCCCACCCCCCCCCCCCCCCACCCCCCCCCCCCCCCACCCCCCCCCCCCCCCACCCCCCCCCCCCCCCACCCCCCCCCCCCCCCACCCCCCCCCCCCCCCACCCCCCCCCCCCCCCACCCCCCCCCCCCCCCACCCCCCCCCCCCCCCACCCCCCCCCCCCCCCACCCCCCCCCCCCCCCACCCCCCCCCCCCCCCACCCCCCCCCCCCCCCACCCCCCCCCCCCCCCACCCCCCCCCCCCCCCACCCCCCCCCCCCCCCACCCCCCCCCCCCCCCACCCCCCCCCCCCCCCACCCCCCCCCCCCCCCACCCCCCCCCCCCCCCACCCCCCCCCCCCCCCACCCCCCCCCCCCCCCACCCCCCCCCCCCCCCACCCCCCCCCCCCCCCACCCCCCCCCCCCCCCACCCCCCCCCCCCCCCACCCCCCCCCCCCCCCACCCCCCCCCCCCCCCACCCCCCCCCCCCCCCACCCCCCCCCCCCCCCACCCCCCCCCCCCCCCACCCCCCCCCCCCCCCACCCCCCCCCCCCCCCACCCCCCCCCCCCCCCACCCCCCCCCCCCCCCACCCCCCCCCCCCCCCACCCCCCCCCCCCCCCACCCCCCCCCCCCCCCACCCCCCCCCCCCCCCACCCCCCCCCCCCCCCACCCCCCCCCCCCCCCACCCCCCCCCCCCCCCACCCCCCCCCCCCCCCACCCCCCCCCCCCCCCACCCCCCCCCCCCCCCACCCCCCCCCCCCCCCACCCCCCCCCCCCCCCACCCCCCCCCCCCCCCACCCCCCCCCCCCCCCACCCCCCCCCCCCCCCACCCCCCCCCCCCCCCACCCCCCCCCCCCCCCACCCCCCCCCCCCCCCACCCCCCCCCCCCCCCACCCCCCCCCCCCCCCACCCCCCCCCCCCCCCACCCCCCCCCCCCCCCACCCCCCCCCCCCCCCACCCCCCCCCCCCCCCACCCCCCCCCCCCCCCACCCCCCCCCCCCCCCACCCCCCCCCCCCCCCACCCCCCCCCCCCCCCACCCCCCCCCCCCCCCACCCCCCCCCCCCCCCACCCCCCCCCCCCCCCACCCCCCCCCCCCCCCACCCCCCCCCCCCCCCACCCCCCCCCCCCCCCACCCCCCCCCCCCCCCACCCCCCCCCCCCCCCACCCCCCCCCCCCCCCACCCCCCCCCCCCCCCACCCCCCCCCCCCCCCACCCCCCCCCCCCCCCACCCCCCCCCCCCCCCACCCCCCCCCCCCCCCACCCCCCCCCCCCCCCACCCCCCCCCCCCCCCACCCCCCCCCCCCCCCACCCCCCCCCCCCCCCACCCCCCCCCCCCCCCACCCCCCCCCCCCCCCACCCCCCCCCCCCCCCACCCCCCCCCCCCCCCACCCCCCCCCCCCCCCACCCCCCCCCCCCCCCACCCCCCCCCCCCCCCACCCCCCCCCCCCCCCACCCCCCCCCCCCCCCACCCCCCCCCCCCCCCACCCCCCCCCCCCCCCACCCCCCCCCCCCCCCACCCCCCCCCCCCCCCACCCCCCCCCCCCCCCACCCCCCCCCCCCCCCACCCCCCCCCCCCCCCACCCCCCCCCCCCCCCACCCCCCCCCCCCCCCACCCCCCCCCCCCCCCACCCCCCCCCCCCCCCACCCCCCCCCCCCCCCACCCCCCCCCCCCCCCACCCCCCCCCCCCCCCACCCCCCCCCCCCCCCACCCCCCCCCCCCCCCACCCCCCCCCCCCCCCACCCCCCCCCCCCCCCACCCCCCCCCCCCCCCACCCCCCCCCCCCCCCACCCCCCCCCCCCCCCACCCCCCCCCCCCCCCACCCCCCCCCCCCCCCACCCCCCCCCCCCCCCACCCCCCCCCCCCCCCACCCCCCCCCCCCCCCACCCCCCCCCCCCCCCACCCCCCCCCCCCCCCACCCCCCCCCCCCCCCACCCCCCCCCCCCCCCACCCCCCCCCCCCCCCACCCCCCCCCCCCCCCACCCCCCCCCCCCCCCACCCCCCCCCCCCCCCACCCCCCCCCCCCCCCACCCCCCCCCCCCCCCACCCCCCCCCCCCCCCACCCCCCCCCCCCCCCACCCCCCCCCCCCCCCACCCCCCCCCCCCCCCACCCCCCCCCCCCCCCACCCCCCCCCCCCCCCACCCCCCCCCCCCCCCACCCCCCCCCCCCCCCACCCCCCCCCCCCCCCACCCCCCCCCCCCCCCACCCCCCCCCCCCCCCACCCCCCCCCCCCCCCACCCCCCCCCCCCCCCACCCCCCCCCCCCCCCACCCCCCCCCCCCCCCACCCCCCCCCCCCCCCACCCCCCCCCCCCCCCACCCCCCCCCCCCCCCACCCCCCCCCCCCCCCACCCCCCCCCCCCCCCACCCCCCCCCCCCCCCACCCCCCCCCCCCCCCACCCCCCCCCCCCCCCACCCCCCCCCCCCCCCACCCCCCCCCCCCCCCACCCCCCCCCCCCCCCACCCCCCCCCCCCCCCACCCCCCCCCCCCCCCACCCCCCCCCCCCCCCACCCCCCCCCCCCCCCACCCCCCCCCCCCCCCACCCCCCCCCCCCCCCACCCCCCCCCCCCCCCACCCCCCCCCCCCCCCACCCCCCCCCCCCCCCACCCCCCCCCCCCCCCACCCCCCCCCCCCCCCACCCCCCCCCCCCCCCACCCCCCCCCCCCCCCACCCCCCCCCCCCCCCACCCCCCCCCCCCCCCACCCCCCCCCCCCCCCACCCCCCCCCCCCCCCACCCCCCCCCCCCCCCACCCCCCCCCCCCCCCACCCCCCCCCCCCCCCACCCCCCCCCCCCCCCACCCCCCCCCCCCCCCACCCCCCCCCCCCCCCACCCCCCCCCCCCCCCACCCCCCCCCCCCCCCACCCCCCCCCCCCCCCACCCCCCCCCCCCCCCACCCCCCCCCCCCCCCACCCCCCCCCCCCCCCACCCCCCCCCCCCCCCACCCCCCCCCCCCCCCACCCCCCCCCCCCCCCACCCCCCCCCCCCCCCACCCCCCCCCCCCCCCACCCCCCCCCCCCCCCACCCCCCCCCCCCCCCACCCCCCCCCCCCCCCACCCCCCCCCCCCCCCACCCCCCCCCCCCCCCACCCCCCCCCCCCCCCACCCCCCCCCCCCCCCACCCCCCCCCCCCCCCACCCCCCCCCCCCCCCACCCCCCCCCCCCCCCACCCCCCCCCCCCCCCACCCCCCCCCCCCCCCACCCCCCCCCCCCCCCACCCCCCCCCCCCCCCACCCCCCCCCCCCCCCACCCCCCCCCCCCCCCACCCCCCCCCCCCCCCACCCCCCCCCCCCCCCACCCCCCCCCCCCCCCACCCCCCCCCCCCCCCACCCCCCCCCCCCCCCACCCCCCCCCCCCCCCACCCCCCCCCCCCCCCACCCCCCCCCCCCCCCACCCCCCCCCCCCCCCACCCCCCCCCCCCCCCACCCCCCCCCCCCCCCACCCCCCCCCCCCCCCACCCCCCCCCCCCCCCACCCCCCCCCCCCCCCACCCCCCCCCCCCCCCACCCCCCCCCCCCCCCACCCCCCCCCCCCCCCACCCCCCCCCCCCCCCACCCCCCCCCCCCCCCACCCCCCCCCCCCCCCACCCCCCCCCCCCCCCACCCCCCCCCCCCCCCACCCCCCCCCCCCCCCACCCCCCCCCCCCCCCACCCCCCCCCCCCCCCACCCCCCCCCCCCCCCACCCCCCCCCCCCCCCACCCCCCCCCCCCCCCACCCCCCCCCCCCCCCACCCCCCCCCCCCCCCACCCCCCCCCCCCCCCACCCCCCCCCCCCCCCACCCCCCCCCCCCCCCACCCCCCCCCCCCCCCACCCCCCCCCCCCCCCACCCCCCCCCCCCCCCACCCCCCCCCCCCCCCACCCCCCCCCCCCCCCACCCCCCCCCCCCCCCACCCCCCCCCCCCCCCACCCCCCCCCCCCCCCACCCCCCCCCCCCCCCACCCCCCCCCCCCCCCACCCCCCCCCCCCCCCACCCCCCCCCCCCCCCACCCCCCCCCCCCCCCACCCCCCCCCCCCCCCACCCCCCCCCCCCCCCACCCCCCCCCCCCCCCACCCCCCCCCCCCCCCACCCCCCCCCCCCCCCACCCCCCCCCCCCCCCACCCCCCCCCCCCCCCACCCCCCCCCCCCCCCACCCCCCCCCCCCCCCACCCCCCCCCCCCCCCACCCCCCCCCCCCCCCACCCCCCCCCCCCCCCACCCCCCCCCCCCCCCACCCCCCCCCCCCCCCACCCCCCCCCCCCCCCACCCCCCCCCCCCCCCACCCCCCCCCCCCCCCACCCCCCCCCCCCCCCACCCCCCCCCCCCCCCACCCCCCCCCCCCCCCACCCCCCCCCCCCCCCACCCCCCCCCCCCCCCACCCCCCCCCCCCCCCACCCCCCCCCCCCCCCACCCCCCCCCCCCCCCACCCCCCCCCCCCCCCACCCCCCCCCCCCCCCACCCCCCCCCCCCCCCACCCCCCCCCCCCCCCACCCCCCCCCCCCCCCACCCCCCCCCCCCCCCACCCCCCCCCCCCCCCACCCCCCCCCCCCCCCACCCCCCCCCCCCCCCACCCCCCCCCCCCCCCACCCCCCCCCCCCCCCACCCCCCCCCCCCCCCACCCCCCCCCCCCCCCACCCCCCCCCCCCCCCACCCCCCCCCCCCCCCACCCCCCCCCCCCCCCACCCCCCCCCCCCCCCACCCCCCCCCCCCCCCACCCCCCCCCCCCCCCACCCCCCCCCCCCCCCACCCCCCCCCCCCCCCACCCCCCCCCCCCCCCACCCCCCCCCCCCCCCACCCCCCCCCCCCCCCACCCCCCCCCCCCCCCACCCCCCCCCCCCCCCACCCCCCCCCCCCCCCACCCCCCCCCCCCCCCACCCCCCCCCCCCCCCACCCCCCCCCCCCCCCACCCCCCCCCCCCCCCACCCCCCCCCCCCCCCACCCCCCCCCCCCCCCACCCCCCCCCCCCCCCACCCCCCCCCCCCCCCACCCCCCCCCCCCCCCACCCCCCCCCCCCCCCACCCCCCCCCCCCCCCACCCCCCCCCCCCCCCACCCCCCCCCCCCCCCACCCCCCCCCCCCCCCACCCCCCCCCCCCCCCACCCCCCCCCCCCCCCACCCCCCCCCCCCCCCACCCCCCCCCCCCCCCACCCCCCCCCCCCCCCACCCCCCCCCCCCCCCACCCCCCCCCCCCCCCACCCCCCCCCCCCCCCACCCCCCCCCCCCCCCACCCCCCCCCCCCCCCACCCCCCCCCCCCCCCACCCCCCCCCCCCCCCACCCCCCCCCCCCCCCACCCCCCCCCCCCCCCACCCCCCCCCCCCCCCACCCCCCCCCCCCCCCACCCCCCCCCCCCCCCACCCCCCCCCCCCCCCACCCCCCCCCCCCCCCACCCCCCCCCCCCCCCACCCCCCCCCCCCCCCACCCCCCCCCCCCCCCACCCCCCCCCCCCCCCACCCCCCCCCCCCCCCACCCCCCCCCCCCCCCACCCCCCCCCCCCCCCACCCCCCCCCCCCCCCACCCCCCCCCCCCCCCACCCCCCCCCCCCCCCACCCCCCCCCCCCCCCACCCCCCCCCCCCCCCACCCCCCCCCCCCCCCACCCCCCCCCCCCCCCACCCCCCCCCCCCCCCACCCCCCCCCCCCCCCACCCCCCCCCCCCCCCACCCCCCCCCCCCCCCACCCCCCCCCCCCCCCACCCCCCCCCCCCCCCACCCCCCCCCCCCCCCACCCCCCCCCCCCCCCACCCCCCCCCCCCCCCACCCCCCCCCCCCCCCACCCCCCCCCCCCCCCACCCCCCCCCCCCCCCACCCCCCCCCCCCCCCACCCCCCCCCCCCCCCACCCCCCCCCCCCCCCACCCCCCCCCCCCCCCACCCCCCCCCCCCCCCACCCCCCCCCCCCCCCACCCCCCCCCCCCCCCACCCCCCCCCCCCCCCACCCCCCCCCCCCCCCACCCCCCCCCCCCCCCACCCCCCCCCCCCCCCACCCCCCCCCCCCCCCACCCCCCCCCCCCCCCACCCCCCCCCCCCCCCACCCCCCCCCCCCCCCACCCCCCCCCCCCCCCACCCCCCCCCCCCCCCACCCCCCCCCCCCCCCACCCCCCCCCCCCCCCACCCCCCCCCCCCCCCACCCCCCCCCCCCCCCACCCCCCCCCCCCCCCACCCCCCCCCCCCCCCACCCCCCCCCCCCCCCACCCCCCCCCCCCCCCACCCCCCCCCCCCCCCACCCCCCCCCCCCCCCACCCCCCCCCCCCCCCACCCCCCCCCCCCCCCACCCCCCCCCCCCCCCACCCCCCCCCCCCCCCACCCCCCCCCCCCCCCACCCCCCCCCCCCCCCACCCCCCCCCCCCCCCACCCCCCCCCCCCCCCACCCCCCCCCCCCCCCACCCCCCCCCCCCCCCACCCCCCCCCCCCCCCACCCCCCCCCCCCCCCACCCCCCCCCCCCCCCACCCCCCCCCCCCCCCACCCCCCCCCCCCCCCACCCCCCCCCCCCCCCACCCCCCCCCCCCCCCACCCCCCCCCCCCCCCACCCCCCCCCCCCCCCACCCCCCCCCCCCCCCACCCCCCCCCCCCCCCACCCCCCCCCCCCCCCACCCCCCCCCCCCCCCACCCCCCCCCCCCCCCACCCCCCCCCCCCCCCACCCCCCCCCCCCCCCACCCCCCCCCCCCCCCACCCCCCCCCCCCCCCACCCCCCCCCCCCCCCACCCCCCCCCCCCCCCACCCCCCCCCCCCCCCACCCCCCCCCCCCCCCACCCCCCCCCCCCCCCACCCCCCCCCCCCCCCACCCCCCCCCCCCCCCACCCCCCCCCCCCCCCACCCCCCCCCCCCCCCACCCCCCCCCCCCCCCACCCCCCCCCCCCCCCACCCCCCCCCCCCCCCACCCCCCCCCCCCCCCACCCCCCCCCCCCCCCACCCCCCCCCCCCCCCACCCCCCCCCCCCCCCACCCCCCCCCCCCCCCACCCCCCCCCCCCCCCACCCCCCCCCCCCCCCACCCCCCCCCCCCCCCACCCCCCCCCCCCCCCACCCCCCCCCCCCCCCACCCCCCCCCCCCCCCACCCCCCCCCCCCCCCACCCCCCCCCCCCCCCACCCCCCCCCCCCCCCACCCCCCCCCCCCCCCACCCCCCCCCCCCCCCACCCCCCCCCCCCCCCACCCCCCCCCCCCCCCACCCCCCCCCCCCCCCACCCCCCCCCCCCCCCACCCCCCCCCCCCCCCACCCCCCCCCCCCCCCACCCCCCCCCCCCCCCACCCCCCCCCCCCCCCACCCCCCCCCCCCCCCACCCCCCCCCCCCCCCACCCCCCCCCCCCCCCACCCCCCCCCCCCCCCACCCCCCCCCCCCCCCACCCCCCCCCCCCCCCACCCCCCCCCCCCCCCACCCCCCCCCCCCCCCACCCCCCCCCCCCCCCACCCCCCCCCCCCCCCACCCCCCCCCCCCCCCACCCCCCCCCCCCCCCACCCCCCCCCCCCCCCACCCCCCCCCCCCCCCACCCCCCCCCCCCCCCACCCCCCCCCCCCCCCACCCCCCCCCCCCCCCACCCCCCCCCCCCCCCACCCCCCCCCCCCCCCACCCCCCCCCCCCCCCACCCCCCCCCCCCCCCACCCCCCCCCCCCCCCACCCCCCCCCCCCCCCACCCCCCCCCCCCCCCACCCCCCCCCCCCCCCACCCCCCCCCCCCCCCACCCCCCCCCCCCCCCACCCCCCCCCCCCCCCACCCCCCCCCCCCCCCACCCCCCCCCCCCCCCACCCCCCCCCCCCCCCACCCCCCCCCCCCCCCACCCCCCCCCCCCCCCACCCCCCCCCCCCCCCACCCCCCCCCCCCCCCACCCCCCCCCCCCCCCACCCCCCCCCCCCCCCACCCCCCCCCCCCCCCACCCCCCCCCCCCCCCACCCCCCCCCCCCCCCACCCCCCCCCCCCCCCACCCCCCCCCCCCCCCACCCCCCCCCCCCCCCACCCCCCCCCCCCCCCACCCCCCCCCCCCCCCACCCCCCCCCCCCCCCACCCCCCCCCCCCCCCACCCCCCCCCCCCCCCACCCCCCCCCCCCCCCACCCCCCCCCCCCCCCACCCCCCCCCCCCCCCACCCCCCCCCCCCCCCACCCCCCCCCCCCCCCACCCCCCCCCCCCCCCACCCCCCCCCCCCCCCACCCCCCCCCCCCCCCACCCCCCCCCCCCCCCACCCCCCCCCCCCCCCACCCCCCCCCCCCCCCACCCCCCCCCCCCCCCACCCCCCCCCCCCCCCACCCCCCCCCCCCCCCACCCCCCCCCCCCCCCACCCCCCCCCCCCCCCACCCCCCCCCCCCCCCACCCCCCCCCCCCCCCACCCCCCCCCCCCCCCACCCCCCCCCCCCCCCACCCCCCCCCCCCCCCACCCCCCCCCCCCCCCACCCCCCCCCCCCCCCACCCCCCCCCCCCCCCACCCCCCCCCCCCCCCACCCCCCCCCCCCCCCACCCCCCCCCCCCCCCACCCCCCCCCCCCCCCACCCCCCCCCCCCCCCACCCCCCCCCCCCCCCACCCCCCCCCCCCCCCACCCCCCCCCCCCCCCACCCCCCCCCCCCCCCACCCCCCCCCCCCCCCACCCCCCCCCCCCCCCACCCCCCCCCCCCCCCACCCCCCCCCCCCCCCACCCCCCCCCCCCCCCACCCCCCCCCCCCCCCACCCCCCCCCCCCCCCACCCCCCCCCCCCCCCACCCCCCCCCCCCCCCACCCCCCCCCCCCCCCACCCCCCCCCCCCCCCACCCCCCCCCCCCCCCACCCCCCCCCCCCCCCACCCCCCCCCCCCCCCACCCCCCCCCCCCCCCACCCCCCCCCCCCCCCACCCCCCCCCCCCCCCACCCCCCCCCCCCCCCACCCCCCCCCCCCCCCACCCCCCCCCCCCCCCACCCCCCCCCCCCCCCACCCCCCCCCCCCCCCACCCCCCCCCCCCCCCACCCCCCCCCCCCCCCACCCCCCCCCCCCCCCACCCCCCCCCCCCCCCACCCCCCCCCCCCCCCACCCCCCCCCCCCCCCACCCCCCCCCCCCCCCACCCCCCCCCCCCCCCACCCCCCCCCCCCCCCACCCCCCCCCCCCCCCACCCCCCCCCCCCCCCACCCCCCCCCCCCCCCACCCCCCCCCCCCCCCACCCCCCCCCCCCCCCACCCCCCCCCCCCCCCACCCCCCCCCCCCCCCACCCCCCCCCCCCCCCACCCCCCCCCCCCCCCACCCCCCCCCCCCCCCACCCCCCCCCCCCCCCACCCCCCCCCCCCCCCACCCCCCCCCCCCCCCACCCCCCCCCCCCCCCACCCCCCCCCCCCCCCACCCCCCCCCCCCCCCACCCCCCCCCCCCCCCACCCCCCCCCCCCCCCACCCCCCCCCCCCCCCACCCCCCCCCCCCCCCACCCCCCCCCCCCCCCACCCCCCCCCCCCCCCACCCCCCCCCCCCCCCACCCCCCCCCCCCCCCACCCCCCCCCCCCCCCACCCCCCCCCCCCCCCACCCCCCCCCCCCCCCACCCCCCCCCCCCCCCACCCCCCCCCCCCCCCACCCCCCCCCCCCCCCACCCCCCCCCCCCCCCACCCCCCCCCCCCCCCACCCCCCCCCCCCCCCACCCCCCCCCCCCCCCACCCCCCCCCCCCCCCACCCCCCCCCCCCCCCACCCCCCCCCCCCCCCACCCCCCCCCCCCCCCACCCCCCCCCCCCCCCACCCCCCCCCCCCCCCACCCCCCCCCCCCCCCACCCCCCCCCCCCCCCACCCCCCCCCCCCCCCACCCCCCCCCCCCCCCACCCCCCCCCCCCCCCACCCCCCCCCCCCCCCACCCCCCCCCCCCCCCACCCCCCCCCCCCCCCACCCCCCCCCCCCCCCACCCCCCCCCCCCCCCACCCCCCCCCCCCCCCACCCCCCCCCCCCCCCACCCCCCCCCCCCCCCACCCCCCCCCCCCCCCACCCCCCCCCCCCCCCACCCCCCCCCCCCCCCACCCCCCCCCCCCCCCACCCCCCCCCCCCCCCACCCCCCCCCCCCCCCACCCCCCCCCCCCCCCACCCCCCCCCCCCCCCACCCCCCCCCCCCCCCACCCCCCCCCCCCCCCACCCCCCCCCCCCCCCACCCCCCCCCCCCCCCACCCCCCCCCCCCCCCACCCCCCCCCCCCCCCACCCCCCCCCCCCCCCACCCCCCCCCCCCCCCACCCCCCCCCCCCCCCACCCCCCCCCCCCCCCACCCCCCCCCCCCCCCACCCCCCCCCCCCCCCACCCCCCCCCCCCCCCACCCCCCCCCCCCCCCACCCCCCCCCCCCCCCACCCCCCCCCCCCCCCACCCCCCCCCCCCCCCACCCCCCCCCCCCCCCACCCCCCCCCCCCCCCACCCCCCCCCCCCCCCACCCCCCCCCCCCCCCACCCCCCCCCCCCCCCACCCCCCCCCCCCCCCACCCCCCCCCCCCCCCACCCCCCCCCCCCCCCACCCCCCCCCCCCCCCACCCCCCCCCCCCCCCACCCCCCCCCCCCCCCACCCCCCCCCCCCCCCACCCCCCCCCCCCCCCACCCCCCCCCCCCCCCACCCCCCCCCCCCCCCACCCCCCCCCCCCCCCACCCCCCCCCCCCCCCACCCCCCCCCCCCCCCACCCCCCCCCCCCCCCACCCCCCCCCCCCCCCACCCCCCCCCCCCCCCACCCCCCCCCCCCCCCACCCCCCCCCCCCCCCACCCCCCCCCCCCCCCACCCCCCCCCCCCCCCACCCCCCCCCCCCCCCACCCCCCCCCCCCCCCACCCCCCCCCCCCCCCACCCCCCCCCCCCCCCACCCCCCCCCCCCCCCACCCCCCCCCCCCCCCACCCCCCCCCCCCCCCACCCCCCCCCCCCCCCACCCCCCCCCCCCCCCACCCCCCCCCCCCCCCACCCCCCCCCCCCCCCACCCCCCCCCCCCCCCACCCCCCCCCCCCCCCACCCCCCCCCCCCCCCACCCCCCCCCCCCCCCACCCCCCCCCCCCCCCACCCCCCCCCCCCCCCACCCCCCCCCCCCCCCACCCCCCCCCCCCCCCACCCCCCCCCCCCCCCACCCCCCCCCCCCCCCACCCCCCCCCCCCCCCACCCCCCCCCCCCCCCACCCCCCCCCCCCCCCACCCCCCCCCCCCCCCACCCCCCCCCCCCCCCACCCCCCCCCCCCCCCACCCCCCCCCCCCCCCACCCCCCCCCCCCCCCACCCCCCCCCCCCCCCACCCCCCCCCCCCCCCACCCCCCCCCCCCCCCACCCCCCCCCCCCCCCACCCCCCCCCCCCCCCACCCCCCCCCCCCCCCACCCCCCCCCCCCCCCACCCCCCCCCCCCCCCACCCCCCCCCCCCCCCACCCCCCCCCCCCCCCACCCCCCCCCCCCCCCACCCCCCCCCCCCCCCACCCCCCCCCCCCCCCACCCCCCCCCCCCCCCACCCCCCCCCCCCCCCACCCCCCCCCCCCCCCACCCCCCCCCCCCCCCACCCCCCCCCCCCCCCACCCCCCCCCCCCCCCACCCCCCCCCCCCCCCACCCCCCCCCCCCCCCACCCCCCCCCCCCCCCACCCCCCCCCCCCCCCACCCCCCCCCCCCCCCACCCCCCCCCCCCCCCACCCCCCCCCCCCCCCACCCCCCCCCCCCCCCACCCCCCCCCCCCCCCACCCCCCCCCCCCCCCACCCCCCCCCCCCCCCACCCCCCCCCCCCCCCACCCCCCCCCCCCCCCACCCCCCCCCCCCCCCACCCCCCCCCCCCCCCACCCCCCCCCCCCCCCACCCCCCCCCCCCCCCACCCCCCCCCCCCCCCACCCCCCCCCCCCCCCACCCCCCCCCCCCCCCACCCCCCCCCCCCCCCACCCCCCCCCCCCCCCACCCCCCCCCCCCCCCACCCCCCCCCCCCCCCACCCCCCCCCCCCCCCACCCCCCCCCCCCCCCACCCCCCCCCCCCCCCACCCCCCCCCCCCCCCACCCCCCCCCCCCCCCACCCCCCCCCCCCCCCACCCCCCCCCCCCCCCACCCCCCCCCCCCCCCACCCCCCCCCCCCCCCACCCCCCCCCCCCCCCACCCCCCCCCCCCCCCACCCCCCCCCCCCCCCACCCCCCCCCCCCCCCACCCCCCCCCCCCCCCACCCCCCCCCCCCCCCACCCCCCCCCCCCCCCACCCCCCCCCCCCCCCACCCCCCCCCCCCCCCACCCCCCCCCCCCCCCACCCCCCCCCCCCCCCACCCCCCCCCCCCCCCACCCCCCCCCCCCCCCACCCCCCCCCCCCCCCACCCCCCCCCCCCCCCACCCCCCCCCCCCCCCACCCCCCCCCCCCCCCACCCCCCCCCCCCCCCACCCCCCCCCCCCCCCACCCCCCCCCCCCCCCACCCCCCCCCCCCCCCACCCCCCCCCCCCCCCACCCCCCCCCCCCCCCACCCCCCCCCCCCCCCACCCCCCCCCCCCCCCACCCCCCCCCCCCCCCACCCCCCCCCCCCCCCACCCCCCCCCCCCCCCACCCCCCCCCCCCCCCACCCCCCCCCCCCCCCACCCCCCCCCCCCCCCACCCCCCCCCCCCCCCACCCCCCCCCCCCCCCACCCCCCCCCCCCCCCACCCCCCCCCCCCCCCACCCCCCCCCCCCCCCACCCCCCCCCCCCCCCACCCCCCCCCCCCCCCACCCCCCCCCCCCCCCACCCCCCCCCCCCCCCACCCCCCCCCCCCCCCACCCCCCCCCCCCCCCACCCCCCCCCCCCCCCACCCCCCCCCCCCCCCACCCCCCCCCCCCCCCACCCCCCCCCCCCCCCACCCCCCCCCCCCCCCACCCCCCCCCCCCCCCACCCCCCCCCCCCCCCACCCCCCCCCCCCCCCACCCCCCCCCCCCCCCACCCCCCCCCCCCCCCACCCCCCCCCCCCCCCACCCCCCCCCCCCCCCACCCCCCCCCCCCCCCACCCCCCCCCCCCCCCACCCCCCCCCCCCCCCACCCCCCCCCCCCCCCACCCCCCCCCCCCCCCACCCCCCCCCCCCCCCACCCCCCCCCCCCCCCACCCCCCCCCCCCCCCACCCCCCCCCCCCCCCACCCCCCCCCCCCCCCACCCCCCCCCCCCCCCACCCCCCCCCCCCCCCACCCCCCCCCCCCCCCACCCCCCCCCCCCCCCACCCCCCCCCCCCCCCACCCCCCCCCCCCCCCACCCCCCCCCCCCCCCACCCCCCCCCCCCCCCACCCCCCCCCCCCCCCACCCCCCCCCCCCCCCACCCCCCCCCCCCCCCACCCCCCCCCCCCCCCACCCCCCCCCCCCCCCACCCCCCCCCCCCCCCACCCCCCCCCCCCCCCACCCCCCCCCCCCCCCACCCCCCCCCCCCCCCACCCCCCCCCCCCCCCACCCCCCCCCCCCCCCACCCCCCCCCCCCCCCACCCCCCCCCCCCCCCACCCCCCCCCCCCCCCACCCCCCCCCCCCCCCACCCCCCCCCCCCCCCACCCCCCCCCCCCCCCACCCCCCCCCCCCCCCACCCCCCCCCCCCCCCACCCCCCCCCCCCCCCACCCCCCCCCCCCCCCACCCCCCCCCCCCCCCACCCCCCCCCCCCCCCACCCCCCCCCCCCCCCACCCCCCCCCCCCCCCACCCCCCCCCCCCCCCACCCCCCCCCCCCCCCACCCCCCCCCCCCCCCACCCCCCCCCCCCCCCACCCCCCCCCCCCCCCACCCCCCCCCCCCCCCACCCCCCCCCCCCCCCACCCCCCCCCCCCCCCACCCCCCCCCCCCCCCACCCCCCCCCCCCCCCACCCCCCCCCCCCCCCACCCCCCCCCCCCCCCACCCCCCCCCCCCCCCACCCCCCCCCCCCCCCACCCCCCCCCCCCCCCACCCCCCCCCCCCCCCACCCCCCCCCCCCCCCACCCCCCCCCCCCCCCACCCCCCCCCCCCCCCACCCCCCCCCCCCCCCACCCCCCCCCCCCCCCACCCCCCCCCCCCCCCACCCCCCCCCCCCCCCACCCCCCCCCCCCCCCACCCCCCCCCCCCCCCACCCCCCCCCCCCCCCACCCCCCCCCCCCCCCACCCCCCCCCCCCCCCACCCCCCCCCCCCCCCACCCCCCCCCCCCCCCACCCCCCCCCCCCCCCACCCCCCCCCCCCCCCACCCCCCCCCCCCCCCACCCCCCCCCCCCCCCACCCCCCCCCCCCCCCACCCCCCCCCCCCCCCACCCCCCCCCCCCCCCACCCCCCCCCCCCCCCACCCCCCCCCCCCCCCACCCCCCCCCCCCCCCACCCCCCCCCCCCCCCACCCCCCCCCCCCCCCACCCCCCCCCCCCCCCACCCCCCCCCCCCCCCACCCCCCCCCCCCCCCACCCCCCCCCCCCCCCACCCCCCCCCCCCCCCACCCCCCCCCCCCCCCACCCCCCCCCCCCCCCACCCCCCCCCCCCCCCACCCCCCCCCCCCCCCACCCCCCCCCCCCCCCACCCCCCCCCCCCCCCACCCCCCCCCCCCCCCACCCCCCCCCCCCCCCACCCCCCCCCCCCCCCACCCCCCCCCCCCCCCACCCCCCCCCCCCCCCACCCCCCCCCCCCCCCACCCCCCCCCCCCCCCACCCCCCCCCCCCCCCACCCCCCCCCCCCCCCACCCCCCCCCCCCCCCACCCCCCCCCCCCCCCACCCCCCCCCCCCCCCACCCCCCCCCCCCCCCACCCCCCCCCCCCCCCACCCCCCCCCCCCCCCACCCCCCCCCCCCCCCACCCCCCCCCCCCCCCACCCCCCCCCCCCCCCACCCCCCCCCCCCCCCACCCCCCCCCCCCCCCACCCCCCCCCCCCCCCACCCCCCCCCCCCCCCACCCCCCCCCCCCCCCACCCCCCCCCCCCCCCACCCCCCCCCCCCCCCACCCCCCCCCCCCCCCACCCCCCCCCCCCCCCACCCCCCCCCCCCCCCACCCCCCCCCCCCCCCACCCCCCCCCCCCCCCACCCCCCCCCCCCCCCACCCCCCCCCCCCCCCACCCCCCCCCCCCCCCACCCCCCCCCCCCCCCACCCCCCCCCCCCCCCACCCCCCCCCCCCCCCACCCCCCCCCCCCCCCACCCCCCCCCCCCCCCACCCCCCCCCCCCCCCACCCCCCCCCCCCCCCACCCCCCCCCCCCCCCACCCCCCCCCCCCCCCACCCCCCCCCCCCCCCACCCCCCCCCCCCCCCACCCCCCCCCCCCCCCACCCCCCCCCCCCCCCACCCCCCCCCCCCCCCACCCCCCCCCCCCCCCACCCCCCCCCCCCCCCACCCCCCCCCCCCCCCACCCCCCCCCCCCCCCACCCCCCCCCCCCCCCACCCCCCCCCCCCCCCACCCCCCCCCCCCCCCACCCCCCCCCCCCCCCACCCCCCCCCCCCCCCACCCCCCCCCCCCCCCACCCCCCCCCCCCCCCACCCCCCCCCCCCCCCACCCCCCCCCCCCCCCACCCCCCCCCCCCCCCACCCCCCCCCCCCCCCACCCCCCCCCCCCCCCACCCCCCCCCCCCCCCACCCCCCCCCCCCCCCACCCCCCCCCCCCCCCACCCCCCCCCCCCCCCACCCCCCCCCCCCCCCACCCCCCCCCCCCCCCACCCCCCCCCCCCCCCACCCCCCCCCCCCCCCACCCCCCCCCCCCCCCACCCCCCCCCCCCCCCACCCCCCCCCCCCCCCACCCCCCCCCCCCCCCACCCCCCCCCCCCCCCACCCCCCCCCCCCCCCACCCCCCCCCCCCCCCACCCCCCCCCCCCCCCACCCCCCCCCCCCCCCACCCCCCCCCCCCCCCACCCCCCCCCCCCCCCACCCCCCCCCCCCCCCACCCCCCCCCCCCCCCACCCCCCCCCCCCCCCACCCCCCCCCCCCCCCACCCCCCCCCCCCCCCACCCCCCCCCCCCCCCACCCCCCCCCCCCCCCACCCCCCCCCCCCCCCACCCCCCCCCCCCCCCACCCCCCCCCCCCCCCACCCCCCCCCCCCCCCACCCCCCCCCCCCCCCACCCCCCCCCCCCCCCACCCCCCCCCCCCCCCACCCCCCCCCCCCCCCACCCCCCCCCCCCCCCACCCCCCCCCCCCCCCACCCCCCCCCCCCCCCACCCCCCCCCCCCCCCACCCCCCCCCCCCCCCACCCCCCCCCCCCCCCACCCCCCCCCCCCCCCACCCCCCCCCCCCCCCACCCCCCCCCCCCCCCACCCCCCCCCCCCCCCACCCCCCCCCCCCCCCACCCCCCCCCCCCCCCACCCCCCCCCCCCCCCACCCCCCCCCCCCCCCACCCCCCCCCCCCCCCACCCCCCCCCCCCCCCACCCCCCCCCCCCCCCACCCCCCCCCCCCCCCACCCCCCCCCCCCCCCACCCCCCCCCCCCCCCACCCCCCCCCCCCCCCACCCCCCCCCCCCCCCACCCCCCCCCCCCCCCACCCCCCCCCCCCCCCACCCCCCCCCCCCCCCACCCCCCCCCCCCCCCACCCCCCCCCCCCCCCACCCCCCCCCCCCCCCACCCCCCCCCCCCCCCACCCCCCCCCCCCCCCACCCCCCCCCCCCCCCACCCCCCCCCCCCCCCACCCCCCCCCCCCCCCACCCCCCCCCCCCCCCACCCCCCCCCCCCCCCACCCCCCCCCCCCCCCACCCCCCCCCCCCCCCACCCCCCCCCCCCCCCACCCCCCCCCCCCCCCACCCCCCCCCCCCCCCACCCCCCCCCCCCCCCACCCCCCCCCCCCCCCACCCCCCCCCCCCCCCACCCCCCCCCCCCCCCACCCCCCCCCCCCCCCACCCCCCCCCCCCCCCACCCCCCCCCCCCCCCACCCCCCCCCCCCCCCACCCCCCCCCCCCCCCACCCCCCCCCCCCCCCACCCCCCCCCCCCCCCACCCCCCCCCCCCCCCACCCCCCCCCCCCCCCACCCCCCCCCCCCCCCACCCCCCCCCCCCCCCACCCCCCCCCCCCCCCACCCCCCCCCCCCCCCACCCCCCCCCCCCCCCACCCCCCCCCCCCCCCACCCCCCCCCCCCCCCACCCCCCCCCCCCCCCACCCCCCCCCCCCCCCACCCCCCCCCCCCCCCACCCCCCCCCCCCCCCACCCCCCCCCCCCCCCACCCCCCCCCCCCCCCACCCCCCCCCCCCCCCACCCCCCCCCCCCCCCACCCCCCCCCCCCCCCACCCCCCCCCCCCCCCACCCCCCCCCCCCCCCACCCCCCCCCCCCCCCACCCCCCCCCCCCCCCACCCCCCCCCCCCCCCACCCCCCCCCCCCCCCACCCCCCCCCCCCCCCACCCCCCCCCCCCCCCACCCCCCCCCCCCCCCACCCCCCCCCCCCCCCACCCCCCCCCCCCCCCACCCCCCCCCCCCCCCACCCCCCCCCCCCCCCACCCCCCCCCCCCCCCACCCCCCCCCCCCCCCACCCCCCCCCCCCCCCACCCCCCCCCCCCCCCACCCCCCCCCCCCCCCACCCCCCCCCCCCCCCACCCCCCCCCCCCCCCACCCCCCCCCCCCCCCACCCCCCCCCCCCCCCACCCCCCCCCCCCCCCACCCCCCCCCCCCCCCACCCCCCCCCCCCCCCACCCCCCCCCCCCCCCACCCCCCCCCCCCCCCACCCCCCCCCCCCCCCACCCCCCCCCCCCCCCACCCCCCCCCCCCCCCACCCCCCCCCCCCCCCACCCCCCCCCCCCCCCACCCCCCCCCCCCCCCACCCCCCCCCCCCCCCACCCCCCCCCCCCCCCACCCCCCCCCCCCCCCACCCCCCCCCCCCCCCACCCCCCCCCCCCCCCACCCCCCCCCCCCCCCACCCCCCCCCCCCCCCACCCCCCCCCCCCCCCACCCCCCCCCCCCCCCACCCCCCCCCCCCCCCACCCCCCCCCCCCCCCACCCCCCCCCCCCCCCACCCCCCCCCCCCCCCACCCCCCCCCCCCCCCACCCCCCCCCCCCCCCACCCCCCCCCCCCCCCACCCCCCCCCCCCCCCACCCCCCCCCCCCCCCACCCCCCCCCCCCCCCACCCCCCCCCCCCCCCACCCCCCCCCCCCCCCACCCCCCCCCCCCCCCACCCCCCCCCCCCCCCACCCCCCCCCCCCCCCACCCCCCCCCCCCCCCACCCCCCCCCCCCCCCACCCCCCCCCCCCCCCACCCCCCCCCCCCCCCACCCCCCCCCCCCCCCACCCCCCCCCCCCCCCACCCCCCCCCCCCCCCACCCCCCCCCCCCCCCACCCCCCCCCCCCACCACCCCCCCCCCCCCCCACCCCCCCCCCCCCCCACCCCCCCCCCCCCCCACCCCCCCCCAGAAGAAGAAAGAAGAAGAAGAAGAAGAAGAAGAAGAAGAAGAAGAAGAAGAAGAAGAAGAAGAAGAAGAAGAAGAATAAGAAGAGCAAGAGGTGTAGTTTGGATTTATATCCCCCTTTCTCTCCTGTAGGAGACTCAAAGGGGCCTACAATCTCCTTGCCCTTCCCCCCTCACAACAAACACCCTGTGAGGTGGGTGGGGCTGAGAGAGCTCCAAGAAGCTGTGACTAGCCCAAGGTCACCCAGCTGGCGTTTGTGGGAGTGTACAGGCTAAGCTGAATTCCCCAGATAAGCCTCCACAGCTCAGGCGGCAGAGCTGGGAATCAAACCCGGTTCTTCCAGATTAGATACACAAGCTCTTAACCTCCTACGCCACTGCTGAACATCAATAGATGTTCAGAGGTGGTTTGCCATTGCCGGCTTCTGTGTAGCAATCGTGGATTCTCCATGGTGGTCCCCCATTCAAGTGCTCACTAGGGCCCACCCTGCTTAGCTTCCACAATCTAAAGAGAACAGGCTAGCCTGGGCCATCTAGGTCAGGACGGATGTTTCTGTGGACTACACTATAAGAACATAAGAACTAGCCTGCTGGATCAGACCAGAGTCCATCTTCTGCTGCTGCTGCTCCCAAGCACCTGGTCTGTTAAGGCATTTGCAATCTCAGATCAAAGAGGATCAAGATTGGTAGCCATACATCGACTTCTCCTCCATTAATCTGTCCAAGCCCTTTTTAAAGCTATCCAGGTTAGTGGCCATCACCACCTCCTGTGGCAGCATATTCCAAACACCAATCACACGTTGCATGAAAAAATGTTTCCTTTTATTAGTCCTAATTCTTCCCCCCAGCATTTTCAATGAATGCCCCCTGGTTCTAGTATTGTGAGAAAGAGAGAAAAATGTCCTGGTCTGTGACTGATAGCACTGATCCCTGTAGCGTGTATGTGAAGTTTGGATTTTTTGCCCCTATGTGCATCACTTTGCATTTTGCTACATTGAACTCCATTTGCCATTTCTTAGCCCAGTCACCTAATTTATCAAGGTCCGCTTGGAGCTCTTCGCAATCCTTTGTGGTTCACACCAACCTACGTAATTTGGTATCATCCTCAAACTTGGCCACCACGCTACCCACCTCTACTTCCAGGTCATTTATGAATAAGTCAAAGAGCACTGGTCCCAAAACGGATCCTTGGGGGACACCACTCCCTACATCTCTCCATTGTGAGAATTTCCCATTTACACCTACTCTTTGCTTCCTGTTTCTCAACCAGTTTTTAATCCATAGGAGGACTTCCCCTCTTATTCCTTCATTGCTGAGTTTTCTCAACAGTCTCTGGTGAGGAACTTTGTCAAAAAACCTTTTGGAAATCCAAGTAGACAATGTCCACTGGTTCCCCCTTATCCACATGCCTGTTTACACCCTCAAAGAACTCTAGTAAGTTTGTAAGACAGGACTATTTAGCATCTATGAGGACCTGCTGTAGGGAGCTCTATTTCCTTTGTCATCTTCACCAGGAACAGTTATTCTGGTTTTGAACCAGCCTCTGGGGATAGTATTAGGCGAGATGAATAGATTAGGGTTGAGTGCAGGCTTAAATGGAAGTTTGTAGTATCTGGGAATCCCAGTTGGGTAGTAGAGTGGAGTAGGCTCATTATGGACAGCCTGTCTGTCTATTATTTAAGTCAGGCAAATTTTCCTGCCAGCCCTCTGAGGAGACGAAGGGCAAGCCCACGGGTCCAATTCTTTCCTTAAGCAAAAAAACTTTGGACTGAAATTCTCTTCAGACAAGCCTAGTTTAGCAGGCCAATTGGCACGGTTTGTGAAGGAAAACCGAACTCTCTTGTAAACTGAAAAATCTGAAGCAGGATATAAAAAGCTTTTTCAATTCAAACAGTAGTAATTCTCTGTAGGGAGTAGGAATATCCCGACATTTCTGTGTGCCACAACCCGTTTTCATGTCGGGTGAGAGCAGGCAGGCAGGGTCCCAAAGATAAATATTTCTCTAATCACACAGGAAATTGCTACGTCGGGCTTCTCAGCTGTTTTCTCCCAGATAGTTGTTTCAGTTCACTTAAAACAGTCCATGCAGGGGGTCCAACTCCTCTTTAGTCTTTCCAGCAGGGTCATGATTCCACGAGTCTAAGGCCACTTCCGCACGGCCACGCTGGGGGGTGCGTCGGCATATACGATGCCGACACCCCCCCCCCCGGGACTGTTTGCATGAACGGTCCCGGTGAAGGCAGGGAAGACGACGCAGCACTGCGCCGTCGCCTTAACGACGTACCTTCCCTGTGACCTTCCGGCGCATCACCTAGGCCAGGGGACATGCCCCCCTGCCCTGCGCGACCACTCTGGAGTCACAGGGCAGGGGGGCATGTCCTCAGGCTCGGACGACGCGCCGGAAGGTCGCAGGGAAGATACATCAATCGGGAAAGGGGGGTGGGATGGCGCCTTCCAGCCGCTATTTTCCAAAAACCTCGCTCAGGAAGCGAGGTGGGGAAATGGCGGCTTTGCGCCGCTGGGGGGGGGGCGAGGGTGGCGCGGCTGCGATGCAGCTGCGCCCCCCCATGTGAACTGCTCCCTAAGGATGGCGTTTTCCCGCTGTAAATGGCCCGTGCAGAAAGGGCCTAAGTAACATGACTACTTTATACCAAGTACAGTCAAGGAACTAGTTAACCCCTCCCCCCCTTTACAGGTACATACTGCAGGGGAATAGTTGTGCCAGCCTTTAAGGACACAACTACAAAATGGCGATCACTGGAGGTGGAGCCAACCACAAAATATGAGGGAGTGAAGTCTGACATAACTGGAGAAGTAATTGGTTGTTGTGGGATTTCCGGGCTGTGAACACCAGTTGTAATTCTTTCTTGATTGAACACCAGTCGTAATTCTTCAACATTTCAGGCAGAAATTCAACTTCACCAGATGCCTTTCTTAATGAACGTGCTGTTTCAAAACATTTTTCTTGCCTCCGTACAGCTTACCTTCAGTCACGCAATGAAGATCCCTGTGTTATGACCAAAGCGACTTTTTAAAAAAATCTACGCTGCCAATGCTAGTTCGAAGCCTGGGGCAGAGTCCCAGACTGCTGAGGAGCGTGTGTGCATGTGAGCTAGTGAAGCAGCCAGAAAGGAAGGACCAACTGCATGGCTCTTTTAAACCCCCAGCAATCACTTGATTAAATACAGACACACTCGAGCGTTTCCATGAAGTTGCTTCTTTCGCACACCAGTTAGTGGGGCAACGGCCTGTTTCTCATATGCCAAATTTCTTTCATGGACATGGCTTTTAAGTGGAAAACAAGGATGTTTTTTAAGGCAAATGTCCACCTGCCTATGTTGCTGTATGTACGTGTGCTCAAACGAGTCCTTGCTGGACTCTATAAAATAGACATATGTAACATTGGCCTTTTGTGCATGTCAGAGGGATCGTATTTATGTGATTGAGACGCATTCATAACTCAATGTAACTGCTTAAAGCTACAAATCAATGCTGCTAAAAGATATATGTAACAGTCTACTATATGTTACCACTGCCATCTGGAGCATTCTTTCCTTGATCTTTACTTTATGGCTTCACACGCTTTGTAGATAACTAGACTTCCCCTGACACTTTGGTCCCATGAGAAACAGCGTCTCATCCATTATCTCATGGGGGCAGGAAGCCAGGTGACTTTCTCTGACTATCTGGCACTGATCTGGGGACGCCTCAGCTCCGGGACTGTTGTACACAACTTTTTGGGAAAGCAGGAGGGGGGACTTGCAATGGGATAAAGGGGGTGGCAAAAGCCAGGTTTGTCAGAACTGGCTTTTCCAAGCTTAGGTGCTTTGGTGCCTCATCAATAAATGCTGCCGATCAACACTACAGAGTCTGTTTATTGACTTAAGGTTCGAGAACTAACAGTGCACTTATGAGTTTCCACGAGGCTATGTGCTTTGCAGTTTTTTTAAAAAAATTCACGAGGAGATACTTTGCCACTGCCACTGTAGCAACCTTAATATGTGCCCATTTTTAAATACCTGTGTAAAAGTCTCCAGGATATTTAATTTGGGTTCATATGTGAGTGTTTAGGAAGGCACAATCCTTTGTGTATTACTTTGGATGTTCAAGTCTGTCAAATAAAATTTGTTGTATATACCCATTGGCCATCACAAATTAGGTAAAACGACTAGGTAGTAATACAAACGCACATGCTCTATCAGACCTGGGCATTATACGGCCCGTGGGCCACATCCGGCCCGCCGGATGACCCTGACTGGCCCCCCTGCCGTGCTGGGGAGCGAGGGGCCTTTGAAAGCCCCGCAGAAGCCGGTTGCCTTGGCTGCCGGCTTCTGCGGGGCTTTCAAAAGAGCCTCGCCCCCCTGCCTTTTGGCCCGGCCCTCCACAATATTTTCTGTTTCTTATGCGGCCCCATGGAAAAAATAATTGCCCACCCCTGTGCTATATGAATACAAATAAGATATGTGAATTTAATAAAACAAGTGAAAACAGTTCAGGACTTTATACGTTTGCTACATGAAATCGCCATTGTACCACCGGCGTTTCCCACGGCAATCTCAGTGTATGGAGCAGTTCTCAAAATCTGGGTCAACAGGGAGTAGATTTCCAACTCAGAGGATGCATCTTGCATAGCAGAAGGTCCTCAGAAGCACCAGTCGCCTTCAAACCTGGCTTTGCTCGTTGCAGAAGAGAAATGTCTGCGCGCTGCCAGGAAATCACTCTCATGCCGTGTCCGGTTTAGCAGATCCCGACGCAGAAAAAACCCAAATTGACTGAGCCAGCTGTACGTGGTGAACTGTGTTTGCGCTCTGCTAAAAGGCCAGGCGACGGGAGCGTTGACGGAGGGCAATTCTGGCGTGCCAGTCTTGGGCATGTTTCAAAGCCTTTTTCACCCAAATGTTCAGCGGGGCTCTGGTAGCGCAATATGGTGAAGGGAGTCGCATGTGCGGAACAAGCTGCTCCGTGCTGCCGAGAACCGACTGGCAGCCGGGAAGGACGGGCGGGACTTCATTTCTCATTGTCAGAGAGATGTGAGCCCTGTAGGTCAGCTGTGAGCATATTTGGAACCTTGAAGAGCCTGCTCCTAAAAGTCCCAGAAAGGCAATCTAAGGCAGAGAGATTCTTTTAGCTCCCATGACTTTACTTCGCAATGTCCTTCGAGCAGGTCTCTGGAGAGGCAGACAGATGCATTTTAACGGTGAATCCATCACTCGCATGTGCTTTACGGGATTTGCGCTACGAGCGTGACTTTGAGCTCCGGTAATTCTTTTCCAGACCTGAATCAGAAACATTAAGAATCAGAGAAAAATTAGGCACTTGTTATCTTGTGCATCTTTTCCATACTGATCTCAAAGATGGTTGCATAAAGAGAAGCTCTTCTCTGGTCCTTCTGGAAAATTTGTGAAACTTGATCAGGGAGAAGAGGTGTCATTTGTTGAAAAAGCATTTGTTTGACTCGGTTGGTTGCTGGGTCCTTCCTCGGTTGGTTGCTGGGTCCTTCCAATTGTGCGCCGGTCCTTGGGTGGGAAACGAATGCACGCAGGCGCAGGCTGCCACGCACACCGGTGCACCTCCTGCTAGACTGCTTCAAGTTCTGCACGCTACTGCTGAGAGGAGGGGCGTAACTAAGGCAAAAATCACGTGGCAAAATCGCCAATTAGTAACCCCCTCTCGGCACACACACGTAATTAGTAACCTACTCTCGGGAACCTGTGAGAACCTGCTGGATCCCACCTCTGCCTGGTTCTCCAGATAGAGTCCGCTGCTTGTACATAGAGAGAGTACACTACTGACTCTCAGTACGTGACCATTATTTCAGCAAATGATATGTATTGGCAGCAAACCCCTGACAGAGATCCACACAAAAATCTATTCTTGTGAATGGGAATCATCACATCCCTTTGCCGCATCACTCTTTGCCAGACAAGAAACACAACTCATGCTTGTGTGGCACACAGCGATGTGTTTCCAGGTGCAACTATTCACTTGCTTTTCATTCTAGAGCAAACAAACCAGTGGTGGGATTCAGCTGGTTCGGCCCAGTTCAGGCGAACCAGTTGTTAAGTTCCTCGCTCTCCCTCCCGTGGGAGAGGGAGCGACAGGGCCAGGCCACCAGCTCAGAGGCTCGCGGCCTGATCGGCAGGTGGCCCCCCTTTCCTGGCTAGGAGGTGCAGCCAGGCAAGTGGGCAGCAGGGGTGTGTGCGCGCGGTGGCAGGGGGCGCACGTGGTGGGGGGGGCGTGCGGCAGTGAGGGGAACGAACTGGTGGTTAAGGGACTAGAATCCCACCACTGAAACAGAGTACTAGTAATTGTTGGCAGAATTGCTAAGGGTGCTTCAGACATCAGCTGGTTTTTGCGAACATCTTTTAAAAATATTAATATAGGGTGTATTTTTTTTTAAAAAAACCCTTTTTTGCTATCAAGTCACAGTTGAGTTCTGGCAACCCTGTAGGACTTTCAATGGAAGACATGTTCAGAGGTGGTTTGCCATGATCTGTCTTCACTCCTCGACCATAATATTCCTTGGAGATCTCCCATCCAAATACTGGCTAGGCTCAGGGGCCCAAGGTCATCCAGCAAGCTTCCAAGGCATGACTGGATATTTGGACCTGAGTTTCCTCTGTTTTGGTTACAAGACTAGCACCACCTTAAAGTCAGAGCCTCTGCAAGAAAGCCATGACTTAGATGGTCCAGGCTAGCCTGATCTTGTCAGATCTGGGAAGCTGAGCAGAGTCAGACCAAGAAGAAGAAGAAGAAGAAGAAGAAGAAGAAGAAGAAGAAGAAGAAGAAGAAGAAGAAGAAGAAGAAGAAGAAGAAGAAGAAGAAGAAGAAGAAGAAGAAGAAGAGGAGGAGGAGGAAGAGGAGGAGGAGGAGTAGTTTGGATTTATATCCCCCCTTTCTCTCCTGCAGGAGACTCAAAGGGGCTTACAATCTCCTTGCCCTTCCCCCCTCACAACAAACACCCTGTGAGGTGGGTGGGGCTGAGAGAGCTCAGAATAACTGTGACTAGCCCAAGGTCACCCAGCTGGCGTGTGTGGGAGTGTACAGGCTAATCTGAATTCCCCAGAGAATTCACAACTCAAGCGGTAGAGCTCGGAATCAAACCCGGTTCCTCCAGATCAGAGTGCACCTGCTCTTAGCCACTACGCCACTGCTGCTAGTTAGTACTTGGATGGGAGACTACCAAGGACCTTTGGGATTGCTATGCAGAGGTAAGTAATGGTTCACCACCTTTGAACGTCACTTGCCTTGAAAACCCTATGGAATCACCATGAAGGAGAAGACAGTGACTTTGTGTTTATGCTCTGCCTATCTCATGTCATGAGACTCAAGGCAGCTTACAAACACCTTTTCACTTCCTGTCCCCTCAGCAGACACCTTGTGAGGTAGGTGGGGCTGAGGGAGTCCTGAGAGAACTGTGACTAGCTCAAAGTCACCCTTCATGTGGAGGAGTGGGGAAAGAAGTCCAGTTCACTAGATGAGAGTCTGCGGCTCATGTGGAGGAGCGTGGAATCAAACCTCGTCCTCGAGGCTGGAGTCCATCCCTCTTAACCACTACAGTTTGAACCGACATCACTTTCCACCATCACATGTAAGACGTGTTATGTTGAACAGGCATTAAATGCTGATAAATACTGGAATATATCCCATTTTGGAAGTTATTCTTCTGAATAACAGAATTAATTATGTGCTAGCTAGAATTGTAGCCCATCCTCGAAGAACAATTTGAGCATAAGGCAGGGTTCTTCCCAGGTCCAAAATGCCCTCGAGCTCTAGGATCCAGCCTCATCCATCAGGAATATTGATTTTGGACCACCTCTAGCTAACCGCTTATGTGAACCCCACGTCTTTCATGCCTTAATTCTTTCTCATGATGCAAATACCTGCTTCGGTTGGGAAGGGAAAGACCGCAAGGCAGAATGTTTCTATTCCGGAGCAATTGTTTTGATTTTTTCCAACTTTATTATTTTTTTAAACAGGCAGGACAATTTATCTGTCTCGGGAAATGATGGCTGTAGGAAAAGGATGGAGAACCGTTCTGGCTCCTAACCGTCAAGATTGCAGACCCCATCCACAATAGGCCGGCACGTTTATTTGACTAATTCTTTCACTGCTTGTCAAAGAACATACTCCTGTTTTCTGGAAACAAAACGAGCTCTTCCCCCCCCCCCTTGTCCGTTTTCTCCAGCAAAGTGGGACGAGAGCGCTCATGGGGGGGGGGGAGCGTGCGGCCCCTGCTAACTGTTATGATGTTTGCTGTCAAACTCATTTATTTATGCAAGTGCTGTGGAAGAGCCCCGGGCGGATTAGCAGCCATGAAAGATTTCAGAGTCCTGGTGTAGGGTCATGAAAGGGAAAGAGAGGGAGGGAGGGAGGGAGGGAGGGGGCGGAAGGAAGGGGAATGCCCTCCACTGGTTATGAGAAAGGAACTGACACAGGAAATGGTCACATATGGCACAGATTTATTGGGCCCAGGACTTCCCATTCAAATCCCATTATATCTGCAGCTCGCAGCAGCACTCGGCACACGTTTCTCGAAGTTTGAGCGTCCAATAAAATCGACGGTTCCGCTCTCCAAAAAAGGGACGGGTTATTCTGGCCTGTCAGGCAAGCTGCGATGGGTCTTGCCTTTGAAAAGGAAGGCTGTTTGACTTTGCCTTCTGAGGGTGGGAACCACCTGGGTGAATCCTCTCCAATAACCACACTGGACTCTTTGCTGGGATAAACCTTTTGGCCATAGCCATTTTATTAGCCAACCAAAACAGAAGCATGAGGCGTAGCACGGGTCTTGATCTGGCCTGTCTGCTTCATGGCGAAGCTCCAATGAGCGGATGCCCTGTATTGGACTTCGCTCCGCTGAAGGGCTCTGCCGGGCGGACGCTCCTGGCAAGAGGTGATCCCCATTTGCCGGTTCGGCAGGGCGGTTGCCTCTTGCCGCCGTCGGCACCTCTCCAGATCATTACCCATGCGCCACCGCCGAACGGCTATGACGGAAACACGCAACAACCGAATGAACTCAGGGAGAGGTGGGTGGGCAAATCACCGGCTGGCCAAAGCACATGGCCAGAACAAAGGAGGGCTTTCCCCTTTAAAGGGTCAATCCACCCTCCCCTCCTGGTGACGTCAGCCCTTGCCCAACATGGCCCGAGCTTCGCTTCCGCCCTCAGTTAAGCAGAAGCGGTCACCTTGGCTCCACTCATCCCACCCCCAGAGGCAACCGCAGCCGGTGGGTGATTCACAGCTGTCTTTCCCTTGCAGTGGTCAGGAGGGGTGGGGGTGGGAGAGAGGGGACGCACAGAGAAGCTACCTTTTAGTTCAGCTGATCAGAAATAACTTGAGAGAACAGAGAGCCGGGTTGTTTTTTCCAAGTTGCAGCTGACTTACGGCAACACGGAGTGTTGTTATGGTAAGATACATGCAGAGGGAGTTTTTGTTTGCAGTTGTCAACATTCTGTCCTGACCTGGAAGGACCCAAGTTAGCCTGGTCTCATCAGCCCTCAGAGAGTGTTGACCTCAGTGGCGTATCACTAATGGGAACATGGGGTATCCCATGTTCCCGGGAGTATGCTGTTTCATCATGTGGGGGGCACCGGGCACCCCCAAGTGACCATAAGGAGTGCACCCAAGCCGCCCGCCGCCAAGCCTTGCCCCCTTGTCTCCCTGCAGGCTGGCTTCTGCCCTCCCCAAGGCCTGGTGAGGGCAGGAGCTGGCCTGCAGGGAGGCCAGGGAGGCAGGGCTCAGGCGGGCTGTGGCGCAGGCCAGCCCAGGAGCCCAGTTCGAGCTGCCCCCTCGCCCCGGCCTTCCCTGGCCTCCCTATTGGCTCCTGTAAGTGAGACATGGGGAGCCAGGAAGGGGGTGCATGGGGAGGTGGTCATGCCCCTGGGCGCCAGTTTGGCTTGGTATGGCATTGTTTGGCCGTGGTTAGAATTTGGACGGGGGACCTCCAAGAACTATCAGTGTCATGACACGGCAGCAGGAATGGTGAAGCACCTCTATTCATTTACTACCTTGAAATCTCTACAGGGTTGCCATGTCACTCACTCTCTCTCTCTCTCTCTCTCTCTCTCTCTCTCTCACACACACACACACACACACACACACACTCACACACTCACTCACTCACTCACTCACTCACTCACTCACTCACTCACTCACTCACTCACTCTGCATAGTGACCCTGGACTTCCTTGGAGGTCTCCCACCCAAATATGAACTAGCTTCCAAGATGAAGAAGAAGAAGAAGAAGAAGAAGAAGAAGAAGAAGAAGAAGAGGAGGAGGAGGAGGAGGAGGAGGAGGAGGAGGAGTTTGGATTTATATCCCCCCTTTCTCTCCTGTAAGGAGACTCAAAGGGGCTCACAATCTCCTTGCCCTTCCCCCCGCCAAGAACAAACACCCTGTGAGGTGAGTGGGGCTGAGAGAGCTCCGAGAAGTTGTGACTAGCCCAAGGTCACCCAGCTGGCGTGTGTGGGAGTGCACAGGCTAATCTGAATCCCCCAGATAAGCCTCCACAGCTCAGGCGGCAGAGCTGGGAATCAAACCCGGTCCCTCCAGATTAGATACACGAGCTCTTAACCTCCTACGCCACTGCTGCCCTTCATGGTCTTGCTTGTTTGTCTCTCTATTTATCGATCCTGTTTATATCCCACCCTCCTCTGCCAAAACTGGGCTCAGGGCTGCTTGGACCCCCCATGTCTGGGAGACAGTCCCTTCCCCTGTGCTCCACCGCAACAGCTTCACTCATCCAAGCAAGGCCTTCTGCAAATGCCAACCTACCAATGAGCAAAGCCAACCACTGCCTGCCCCCAATGGCTTCTCTCTTGCCCACCCCGCTCTCCCTTAATATCAACCCACCATCAATCTGCATCGCCCCTCTCCTGACTCGCCCACTCTTGGACAGTTTTTATTGAGTTTGTACACCAAGTGGGACCGGGGAACCTCCTAGGTTGGAATTTGTTTGCCATCTTGACTTTTGATGATTGGTATGTCTAGTGAGTTTATATTTTAGGAATATTGTTTTGAAATATGTCTGTGCTCCACCCTGAGGCCAGCTTTGGTCAGGGAGTGGGTGGGATATAAATGCAACAAAATAAAATGAATGATTCAAGGGAGCTTTTCTACCCAAGCAACAGGAATGCATTGTACTGCAAGATTAGAGAAGTTACTTGAACAAATAGTAAAGGGGCGGTGGTCTATACTGTTGGTTCTAGTTTGCTGTGGGTTGGTACCTGTCAGGACTGCAACTCCCAGCATGCACCGGCTCCCGCCTTTTTCCAACAAGAGCGGGAAAATAAACTGAGAAGCTACATCCCACCAGAGCTTCATGGCCAATGAGAGGCCAGAGACTGGGCGGCGGGAGAAAGCTGATTGGTTGTTGTTGAGTTCAGAAATAAAACAAATACTGGAACTGAGAACACAGGGCGTTTTCCCTCTTACTTTCTGCCCCGCGCTACTGTAGGCAAGTAACGCGGGGTCCCCCGGCACTCCCCACTACAGGGGCTGTCACGCCCCTTCAGAGCGCGTCATTCCTGACGTTCTTCTAAATTGCCCCTTTTGATGATAGCCCGGGCGCGCGCCAGAAATGAGAGCAGCGCGCAGCATAGGAGGGTCGTGGCAAGTGGGGAAACGCCCACAAATCCTCAGTTCCAGCACCCTGTATTTAGGGCGACACAAATCAATAAAGTTATTTTATTTAAGTTAACTTTGAGTGTGTTCAGCCTTACAGGTTCCCATTGTTTTATTTTGCATCATTTAGTAAGTCTTGGTAGCACTTATGCTTGGCTTCAGTTCTGTTTATTATCCTTCTGGTTGGATCTACAACTCATTCCCCATTTCTTTGTTTACTGAACGTCCCATCTGGTTGAGTGTATTGACTCACTCTTTGTATTCTGCCTTGAGTCCCAGTAACAGAGGCAGACTATAAATAACATAAGTAAATAAATAAATAGATGAGTGAGTGAGTGAGTGAGTGAGTGAGTGAGTGAGTGAGTGAGTGAGTGAGTGAGTGAGTGAGTGAGTGAGTGAGTGAGTGAGTGAGGCTGTTGGCAAATGATTATTTTACAGATGTTCATTATTATTACTTTTTAATATCATAGCTGCCAGTTCTTTAACTGGTTGTTGGCCTTTCATTACAATTCGAGACTCACCCAGAGGCCTAGGAAGTTGTCATGTATCAGTGTAGTATTTGTGCGGATCCCAGCAGGGCTGCCTTCTGACTCTGACAGATGCTGATTTGGTTGATTTGAAGATGTTTCAAGTGCTGCCCTAGTGTGTTCGGAATGGTGCCGAGGGTGCCAATTACCACTGGGATGACCTCAGCTGGTTTGTGCCATGGTTGCTGAAGCTCGATTTTCAAATAGTGGTGTTTATTGACCTCACACTCTTTTTCAGTGACCCTGCTGTCACCAAGCACCTCTATGTCAAGGAGGGTCACTTTTTCGTCCTTGATCACTGTGATGTTCGGTGCTTTATATGCCAATACTTTGTCCATTTGGATTCAAAAGTCCCACAAGATCTTGACCTTCTCATTTTCTGTGACTTTCTCTGGACAATTTCCCACCAGTTTTTAGCTGTCCCAATGTTGTAATTCTTCTGGATTCCAGTGGATCATTTTGGCAATTGAGTTGTGCCTCTGTTTGTACTCAGACCGGGTGATCGTTTTGCAGCAGCTGAGTACACGATCTACAGTTTCATTGGCTTCCTTGCTTAAATGCCAGTGGATCATCATCATCATCGTTAACAACAACAACACAACTAGGGCAGAGAGTGTTGGGGATACATCAGAGGTGGGATCCAGCAGGTTCTCACCAGTTCCTGAGAGTGGGTTACTAATTATTTGTGTGTGCCGAGAGCGGGTTACTAATTGGGTCTGCTTTTCCGTTAGAAATTCCATTAGGTCCAAAAATCATAAAGTCCTGTTGTTTCCTATGTGGCTGGTTAGCGAAGGTAGAAAACGGGATAATTCTCCCTGCTGGGCTGTTTTAAAAACATGTTTTAGAAATATGGTAAAGTTCCTTGTTTCAGGAAAGTATCCTTCTTTTGATTTGTAGAAACAAAATTAAGTATTTGAAAGTATTAGGTATTTGACAGGCAGTCAATTAGAGGAGAAATAGTTGTTTCTGTTGGCAGTAGATGATAGGACTTGCTATAATGAGTTTAAATTATGGACAGAAAGATACCAGCTGGAAATTAGGAACTTTTTTTTTACAGTAAGAGTTTTTTACAGTAACAGAGAAATTATTAATGCCCCGCCCCCAGAATGCCCGGCCACGCCCCCGGAATGCCCCGCCCATCCCCATTGGCGCTGCGCCACTGTTTGAATCCCACCACCATGGGAACCTGTTACTAAATTTTTTGGATCCCACCACTGGGATACATCAAACAAAACCAAAAAAGTATTCACCTGCTGATGGAAGACAACAGTAGAGGGAGAGTCTCTACTTAGGGGGAAGGTTCCAAAATTTTGGCGTCACAACCGAGAAGGCCCCTTTTCAGGTTGTCATTTGTCTAGCTTCAGCAGACCTGATGGTAGGCCTTCAAAGATGATTGTAGTGATCGGGTAGGTTCTTCAGGCAATCTTTCAGGTATTATGGTACCAAACCATATATGGCTTTGAGGATTAATTCTAGCACCTTAACTTGAGCCCAAAAGCAAATAGCAGCTATGGATGGAATGAGGCTGGAGTGATAGGGTTCTTATGACCCATTGCACTCAACACTCTGACCGCAGTGTTTTGTACCAGCTGTAGGTTTTGGACAGTCTTCAAGGGCAGCCCAACGTACATTGTATTGTAGCAGTCTATTCTAGATATTATTAGGGTGTGCATCACAGTGGCAATTTTTTTCCCACCCAGGAAGGGCTGCCGCTGGGTTACCAGCCCTAGAAAACTTTAGAACATAACTAAGTCATTGTGACTTGTAATTGTGTATAGCTTGTATGCAGTGAGGTGGTGGGGTTGTGTACCTAGCCTACCATAGTCAGTCTGCACCCAAACACACCTGATGTCTGTGTAACCTCAGCTTGTGGGTTCTGTGGGACAGAACTTGGAATGAGTTTGCAACAACCCATTTTAAAAAAACAAAATGGTTTACTTTCTTAACATATAACATATAACATCAACATTTAACATCACATTTCAAGGTCCTGTTCAGGTTGCATTTTCAAGTCCTTATATTTACAGTCTACTGATACTGCCAAGTCCAATTCTTCTTTGCAAGTGGGTTGGCTCCTGAAGACTCCAAGGGCTTGGTGAACAGGATTCAACATGATGAAGGTTTCCAGGAGAACTCTCACCCATTACAACCACAAAAAGAAACCCTGAAACAATAAACTCCAACATTTACAACATAGCAAAAATAAACAACTACCTTCCCAGTAGTTCCCAACAACATTGCAGTTACCTTAAACAAGGTGTTAAGGGCTTATTCAAACCAAGGTCCAAGTCTGGTAGCCTTGTCTCCTCCAACTACATGAGGTCTGCTGCAGCCTCTTGCTGCTTTGAGTCTCCACCCCTTACTGGGTCAATCCATTCTGAGCATGGGGGTTACATCTACACTTTGGATTTCATATTGGAATAGTGACTTAGAAGCACTGCAGTCAACACAGAGAGACCCAACTTGTATGGTGGTTACCTGGGAAAATTAAAAGATAACCATTGCATAGATAAAACTTCTCAATTTAGTTCTTTGGTGGATTGTTAGTGGCCCACGCCACACAAGTCCAAACATTTTCAAAACATCTCTGAAAACCCCCATTTGTCCACATTCGCCACCTTGAAAATGCCTCCTGGCCGCCATTTCGTGGTCATTCAATTTTTTAAGCTTCTTAGATTAATAGCTACAAAGTTTAAAAGCCTTGTGCTGTGATTCTCTCGAGGTTGTGTCTACATAGCTACATAGACACGCCCCTACAATGTTTTTTTAAAGCAACGGAAATGCAGCCCAAGCCAGCTGGCACGAGCTCAGAAAAATGGTGTCAGTGAGGAAGTCTGGGGACCACAGAGAGGTGCGGGAAACGTTTTAAAGAGATCGCACAGCAAGAGAAAACGTTTTGAGAAGAATCTCTAAGGGACAGCATTCAAATTAAAAAGTTTTCAGGCTAAAAACTATATGGAACTCCACGGAGGAAACATGTTACTTCCTGCCTCAAAATGTTTTATTTGGTTTGTGCGGAAAGGACCAGTATTAAATATATATATATATATGAATATTAGGTTTATTTCATCACTGTTGTATAGGTTTCCAGATCACACAGAACAATTTTATATTTCTTTGCTGCTTGCAGAAATCAGTCCTGCGAAAATAAGCGACGTGAAGTATAAAAATGAGGCAAGCGAAATGCATTTTGGCACCTCAAATACCCCCAGACATTTTGTCGTGCTCCACAAAGTCATCTTTGTGTGGAGGCATTTCCCAACTTGTCTTGGACCCAAGACCACAACAGTCTTTTTGGTCCCATGAGCAGTGAATTAGCCCTGAGTGAAAGCAGTGGGGCCCGGGCGGGGGGGGCAGGAGGGTAGATGGAATGTCTCCTTAATGCTTCCCCCAATGTGACTTGTTCAGTCCAAATCCATCTCCCCCTGATGGTTTCTTAATGGGCAGATGAGAGCCAATGTGGTGTAGTGGTTAAGAGTGGTCAACTCTAATCTGGAAAACCAGGTTTGATTCCCCACTCCTCCACACAAGCGGTGGACTCTAATCTTGTGAACTGGGTTTGTAGCCCTCAGTCCTAAAATGGGTCTGTATTTAGGATATGTCAAGTAGTACCTTCTCTCAAAGGACCCTATCTAGAGTTAGAGATCTTCTCATAGCCAGCATGGTGTAGTTGTTAAGAGCAGGTGGACTCTAAACTGGTGAACTGGGTCCAATTCCCTGCTCCTTCACATGAAACCTGCCGGGTTACCTTGGGCTAGTCACAGTTCTCTCAGACCTTTCTCAACCTCACCTACCGTATAAAGTGCTGGTTGTGGGGAAAGGAAGGGAAAGGAGTTTGTAAACTGCTTTGAGACTCCTTATGGGTGAGAAAAGCAAGTATAAATCTAAATTCCTCGTGTTCCTCCTCCTCCTTTTCCTCCTCGTCCTCGTCCTCCTCCTTTTTCTCCTTTTTCTTCTTTTTCTTTTTCTTCGTCTTCGTCTTCTTCTTCTTCTCCTCCTCCTCTTCTTCTTTTTCTTTTTCTTTTTCTTTTTCTTTTTCTTCTTCTCCTCCTCCTCCTCCCCCTCCCCTCCCCCCTCCTCTTCCTCCTGTTCTTCTTCTTCTTCTTCTTCTTCTTCTTCTTCTTCTTCTTCTTCTTCTTCTTCTTCTTCTTCTTCTTCTTCTTCTTCTTCTTCTTCTTCTTCTTCTTCTTCTCCTCCTCCTCCTCCTCCTCCTCCTCCTCCCCTCCCCCTCCTCCTCCTCCTCCTCCTCCTCCTCTTCTTCTTCTTTTTCTCCTCCTCCTCCTCCTCCTCCTCTTCTTCTTCTTTTTCTCCTCCTCCTCCTCTTCTTCTTTTTCTCCTCCTCCTCCTCCTCCTCCTCCTCCTCCTCCTCCTCCTCTTCTTCTTCTTCTTCTTCTCCTCCTCCTCCTCCTCCTGCTCCTCCCCCTCCTCCTCCTCTTCTTCTTCTTTTTCTCCTCCTCCTCCTCCTCCTCCTCCTCCTCCTCTTCTCCTTCTTCTCCTCCTCTTCTTCTTTTTCTTCTTCTCCTCCTCCTCCTCCTCCTCCTCCTCTTCTTCTTCTTCTTCTTCTTCTTCTTCTTCTTCTTCTTCTTCTTCTTCTTCTTCTTCTTCTTCTTCTTCTTCTTCTTCTTCTTCTTCTTCTTCTTCTTCTTCTTCTTCTTCTTCTTCTTCTTCTTCTTCTTCGTGGAATGACAGGAAACACTACAGTGAAGTTCTTAACAAAGTTATACCCTTCTGTGTCTGTTGACATCAACATGCTTGGGGATATTAGATAGATGGCCCAGGGCCACTGAGAACTGCAGCGTGCAAAGAACATGCCATTAATTTATGTGCCCCCCCCCGCCCCCGATTTCGTATATGTGCACACAGTAGCTACCTTTGCATTTGCATTAGAAGTGAGGGGCTGGAAATCGAGGCGGGCAGAAACAGCAGCGTGTGACATTTGTTTCATTTTGATAAAGGACGTATTAGAGAAACTTGATGACATCTCTTTGTTTTAGTCAAAAAACGGGAATGTTTTTCCACAGAAGGCAACGTGGTGAAATCTATCATAAACAGGAGAAGAAATTAGCGAAAGGAAATGTCAGTGCTAACCTGAAGGGGAAAATCATTAATGCTGATGTATTTCATTCAGTTTTGATGGTAGAACTTTTGGTGGCTTTTGTCAGGTGGATAAGAAACCACAAAAGTCTGTGTGCCTTCCAGTAAAAATGCACAAACACTTTTTTTAAAAAAACACACAACTTTTAAAGATGCTTCCATCTCGGTCCATTTTCAAAATAACGAATACGGGTTGAGTGAGGTCCCCCCCCCCCCAAGAGAGACGGGATCCCCACGGCATATTTTTCTTTTCAAATGTGAAATGAGGCGAAAAATCCTCATTTCACAACAGGAAGGACAAATATCGACACAAAGTTAATATTCGTGAGAAGCCCTAGAAGCAACCTGAATGGTTTGGTGAGGGAAAGAAGGAAATTAAATAAAATAAACTTGATGCTTTTTTTTAACACGCCCAAATTCTAGGTGTTGAATGCAAAAAGGTGGGGAAGGACTTGCCGTGCTCGCACATGAACGTACGCCCTGATTTTTCATTCTCTGCCTGTTGGACGTTCATTAGGATAGCACACCTAGAAGAAGAAGAAGAGTTTGGATTTATATCCCCCCTTTCTCTCCTGTAGGAGACTCAAAGGGGCTTACAATCTCCTTGCCCTTCCCCCCTTACAACAAACACCCTGGGAGGTAGGTGGGGCTGAGAGAGCTCCAAAGAGCTGTGACTAGCCCAAGGTCACCCAGCTGGCGTGTGTGGGAGCTAATCTGAATTCCCCAGATAAGCCTCCACAGCTCAGGCGGCAGAGTGGAGAATCAAACCCAGTTCCTCCAGATTAGATACACGAGCTCTTAACCTCCTACGCCACTGCTGCTCCTATGAACACATTTAGTGCCATTAAAATCATCACAGAAGAAAAGCAGGCAAGGCGACAAAGAATTTTTCTGTGGCAGAGAAGGGGAAAAAATGTACGGGTGTGTTTATTCATCGAGGTCATGTGCCCCTTTCACACAGCTGCACACCCACACACTTTTCTCTGCCTCAGCTGCACAAAATCCTTCGTAGCTTTGTTTGCTTTTCTGCATTTTCCGGCCACACGAATGGAAAACGCCCTTTTTGCCTCTCTAGGACTTCCCTCTTTTTTTGCTTTGCAGAATGGCCGGGGGAGTCCACAAATAAATATTAGCGGTTTAATTTTAGCCATCGAGAAGGAAGTCTTCTGGAATGCCGGCCTGTTATTGTTCCGCTCCAGTGTAAACAGCGTGTGTCACCTCAATACTCAGTGGTCAATCAGTGTTTATTAAGGCCTGTCCACTTTGGCCTTTTCCTGCAAGGAAAGCCGTGAGGCAGATTAACCACTGCCCTGGACGCCGCGGCGTGTCCCTTATCTATTTGTGTCGACGACGAGAGTCTGCAGCGAGCAGGCCTTTTTATGCTCTTCCCCTCCCAACCCCGCTTACAAGCACCCCTGCTTGGATTTTCATGAGGACATAATCAGGTTAGGCCCTCGCCGGTGAGTTCATGGGGAGTTCTCTTCTCTCCCCGATGCACTGCTAGCCGAACAAACGTGTTTCGTGGCAAATTGTAAATGACATTCTGATTAGCGAGGCTGGCACGAGTTTCATTTGGGAAAGGGATCGAAATGGCGGGCTAACAGAGATTGCAACCGGCAGAGAAGGCCGGTCAGAAGAAGAAGAAGAAGAAGAAGAAGAAGAAGAAGAAGAAGAAGAGGAGGAGGAGGAGGAGGAGGAGGAGGAGGAGGAGGAGGAGTTTGGATTTATATCCCCCCTTTCTCTCCTGCAGGAGACTCAAAGGGGCTTACACTCTCCTTGCCCTTCCCCCCTCACAACAAACACCCTGTGAGGTAGGTGGGGCTGAGAGAGCTCCGAGAAGCTGTGACTAGCCCAAGGTCACCCAGCTGGTGTGTGTGGGAGTGCACAGGCTAATCTGAATTCCCCAGATAAGCCTCCACAGCTCAGGCGGCAGAGCGGGGAATCAAACCCGGTTCCTCCAGATTAGATACACCAGCTCTTAACCTCCTACGCCACTGCTGCTCCTCAGGAGGGTGGGGGGAGGGAGGGGAACACGAGGGACCGACCCGGACAGTGGGCAGTGACCAGCTTCCAGAGGAAAGGGTGCAGAAATCCCATCTGAGACAACAAATATGAGCAGGGTCAGGAATGCAGAAGGTCGGAAGAGAAATGTCATTGGAAGGGGAAAACATGACTCAGCACTTTTTTTTTTGCAAGATCGGTTGAGAAACTCCAGCTGCAGTTTATAGGGTTGCCTGAGGGCTGGAGGAAATTCCTGCAGATTGGAGGGTGGGGCCTGAGGAAGGCGGGGTTTGGGGGAGGGAGGGACCCCATTGGGGGATAATGCCCCAGAGCAGTTTTGGCAAACTGTTGTGTGGACAAATAATTAGCAGAGTTAATGCAATAATGAGGCAGAGACCAGTTGCTTTACTGAAATAAAGTTTACTTACTACAGGGAAGGGAAACTTGGAAGAAAAAACAATAAACATCTTTCTTTACTAGCTAGCACCAACGGCCAGCTTGCTGCTTAGACTATTACATGGCTACTAAGCTATAGACTGAACTGAACTGACGGAGCACGTGCAGAGTGCAACACAAAGAAGATATATCGAAAGCCTACGTGCAGACCTGCATGTAGCCCACCCAACCAATAGGTATCAATTACCTGGTCACTGACTTCTGACCTCACTAACTAGCATGCAACAATTAACTCCTTCATTACTGGATTGTGTGACTGGCACTTGCCAAATCCCATCACAAACCCATAAATAAATAAATAAATAAATAAATAAATAAATAAATAAATAAATAAATAAATAAATAAATAAATAAATAAATAAATAAATAAATAAATGAATGAATGAATGAATGAATGAATGAATGAATGAATGAATGAATGAATGAATGAATGAATGACATCATCAGGTGATTGGCATAAGCAGTGACATAAATCAACCATAGATCAGCCATTTAAGTAATACTTAAATAATAAAATTAGTTTAACAGGGGACACCAGGCTCCAGGTGGGATCTAGGGATCCCCTGGAATTACAGCTGATCTCCAGACTACATAGATTGGTTTCCCAGGAGAAAATGGATGCTCTGGAGGGCAGGCTCTATGGTACTGGGCCCCACTGAGGCCTCTATCCTCCCCAAGCTCCACCTCCAAATCTCTAGGAATTTCCCAGTCCAGATTTGGCAAATCTACTCCCCATTCCCGGTGTGTGTGTGTGTGTGTGTGTGTGTGTGTGTGTGTGTGTGTGTGTGTGTGTGTGTGTGTGTCCTGATAACCCTAATCTGAACCCATACCAGATTGTCGAAGGCTTTCATGGCCGGATTCAACTGGCCACTGTTTTTCCAGGTTGTGTGGCTGTGGTCTGGTGTGTAACAGACTTCCCTCTGTGATACACCTCTGAAGATGCCAGCCACAGATGCAGGTGAAACGTTAGGACCAAGATCCACCAGACCACAGCCACGCAGCCCGGAAAACCCACCAGAATCATACCCGATTGTCTTGTGTCATCATTTGTGGGGTGCTGTTGCTGGGACAAATGACAACACCACCCCCCACCACCAATAATAATGCATATTCTTTGTTCAAACTTCAGATGGGATCATGAATTTGAAATGAGCCAAAAATTCAACGTTTAAAAACGTGGCTTTCCCGTGTACCCATTTCCCCACTAATTTTCTCATCTGGACTCACTAACTTCACATACATGCTGCAAGGGTCAGTGCTATCAGTCACAGACCAGGAAAGGGATTTGGGCGTCTTAGTTGATAGTTCCATGGGAATGTCAACTCAATGCATGGCAGCTGTGAAAAAGGCAAACTCTATGCTGGGGATAATCAGGAAAGGAGTTGATAATAAAACTGCAAGGATTGTCATGCCCTTATATAAAGCAGTGGTGCGACCGCACTTGGAGTACTGTGTTCAGTTCTGGTCGCCACATCTCAAAAAAGATATTGAAGATAAAGAAAAAGTGCAGAGAAGGGCAATAAGGATGACTGAAGGATTGGAGCACCTTCCTTATGAGGAGAGGCTGCAGCTTTTGGGGCTCCTTAGTTTGGAGAGGAGACGTCTGAGGGGGGATATGATTGAAGTCTATAAAATGTTGACAGAGATAAATTTTTCTCTCTTTCTCACAATACTAGAACCAGGGGGCATCCATTGAAAATGCTGGGGGGAAGAATTAGGACTAATCAAAGGAAACACTTCTTCACGCAACGTGTGATTGGTGTTTGGAATATGCTGGCACAGGAGGTGGTGATGGCCACTAACCTGGATAGCTTTAAAAAGAGCTTGGATAGATTTATGGAGAAGTCGATCTATGGCTCCCAATCTTGATCCTCCTTGATCTGAGATTGCAAATGCCTTAGCAGACCCGGTGCTCGGAGCAGCAGCAGCAGAAGGCCGTTGCTTTCACATCCTGCACTTGAGCTCCCAAAGGCACCTGGTGGGCCACTGCGAGTAGCAGAGTGCTGGACTAGATGGACTCTGGTCTGATCCAGCAGGCTAGTTCTTATGTTCTTCTTATGTTCTTATGATTTTTTTAAAAGGATTTTAATATCTGTCGAGGGTTTCAAGGCTCAGAATTTTAATGGAAGATGTGGTTCTCGCATAATTCTTTATTTCTTCAGTGATTGAGCTAAGAGAAATTTCAGGTATTACAAGTCTTGTGACAACATTTCAACTGTTGGCAAATCGGTGTTGATTGTGCATTGTTTATTTAACAGGCATTTATAGAGAAGACCGAAAATGTGTCTACAAAGCTTCATCAGCTGGGTATTTTTGTACGGAATCAAGCTATGCAATGGTGATTTTGGAAAGTATAAGTAACGATCCTACTCCTAGGAAACTCCCTCCTCCAGTTCTGGTGACCGGCACCTTTGTGGATAACTTCAGTGAAGCCATTTCATCTTGCCGTGCCTTTGAGCACGCATCAGTATTCTACTCCATATTGCCATCCAACAAGGTCTCAAAGATTTGTTTTGCTGGTCCAGTGGCCAAGTCATTAAAACTTTACCTCAGTGCTGGTCACAACGCCACCCGGATCCTCTTAGCGGTCTTCTATGATGAACCGCGGAGCTTCCGTGTTTTTGTTAAAGGGAAGTACATCTCACCAGCTCTGTCCCCTTTCAACCCTTCCTCGGCAAATGCCCCAACAGGAACCCATTACTTTAACTTCCAGGAGAATCTTCTATATGTGGCTGTTTGTCAGGAAGATCCTGTTGAGATACACACTCAGAATTCCCTTCATATTGCTTTCACCATCGTGGAGACCAGCAGAGCAGAGGTCCAGCCAATCTTGATTCAGCATCTGGCTAATTTTTTGCAGATCGGGCACAGCCAAGTCCGAATGGTCCACAATTCAAAAGGAAGTGAGAACACATTAAAGGTCATTGCAGACCATACTAGCAAGCAGAAACATCAGTGTTCCACTATGAAGTCCTGCATGTTCACTAATCGCAGGGCTGGCCAAGAAAAAACTCTAATCAATCCTATGGGGAGTTCCCAGCCATCCCTTCCAGGGCCCAGTTTAAGAGTACTAGTCCTGGAAATCAGTGACCCGCCATCTTTCCCAAGCGACCATCTCACTTCCTCATTCTCAAGCGAGAGATTAAACGGCTTGGCCGAGATTCTTGTCAACGCCCTACAAGTAGGGGAACTTCAGCAAGTCCTCGGGGTGCCGGTTGACACTTTGGTGGTGACAGTTTCCACCAGTCCAACTCCAGCGGAGAGAAATTCTAGGTAAGTGCTGTTATGTATTGGTAAAATAGCATTACTGTTTGGGTAAGGATGCATTCAGACATTTGTACTGAAAAAGGCCGGAGGGTTTAAATTCCAGGTAGAGTGGTGGATTCTGTGGCCCTTTCCACACAAATGTTTCAAATGTTTTGAGGAGGAAATAAAATGTTGTTTGCATGGAGTTCTGCATTGTTTTTGCCCCCAGACGTTTTACTTGCAGTCTCAAAACGTTTTAGATGAATCCATAACTCATTCCGCACATGTAGAATAATGCACTTTCAAACTGCTTTCAGTGCTCTTTGAAGCTGTGCGGAATGGCAAAATCCACTTGCAAACAGTTGTGAAAGTGGTTTGAAAACGCATTATTTTGCGTGTGCGGAAGGGGCCCTTTTTAAAAACCAAATTCTGGTTGAAACATTGTCAGGGTGGCAGCTGTGAGGGCTGGGCTGCCAGGCGAAGTGGGCCTTTCAACTGTGCTCTGCTTTTGATACTCTGCCTTTTTCCACAGCTGGCTTAGCAAGTAACCTTGAATGTCTGGAGATGTTGCAAGGGAACTGTTCTGCTGAGTGTTTCACATGTGCGGGGTGGGGTGGGGGAGTACAATTCATATTAACACGGGTCTGAGAGATGAAGCCTCAGACCAGTCTTCTGTTGCTTTCCTGTCACTTGCAATAAAATCTGGAACTTTTGAAGTCTGACTGGTTCATTGTCAATGCAGGAGAATCCTGACAAACATTTTGAAAACCCCTTCAGTTCCTGTGTGATCTAAGGACTATGTTTCCCAGGCTCCTTTGGCACATGCAGAATAATGCACTTCCAAACTGCTTTCAGTGCTCTTTGAAGCTGTGCGGAATGGCAAAATCCACTTGCAAACAGTTGTGAAAGTGGTTTGAAAACGCATTATTTTGCGTGTGCGGAAGGGGCCCCAGACTTCTCTGCTTCCTTGAGCTTCTTCCTTGGCACCATTTCCTGAGCTTGCTCAGTTCCCCCTCGCCTGTTTATTGGCAGCATTTCCTTTTTTTAATTGGGGGGGGGGCAATCTTTGAAACATCAAATATACGAGGACTAGAGAATTGTGGCATGAGGATGTGCAGCACTGAAGTATCAATTCAACACAGAAATCAAAGAAGATGGGAAATCATGTAATGGCAGCTGTGAGTCGTTTTGAAGGGGGTGAGGACGGACACACATCAATGTACAGGGGTAATGGATTTTAGAAATTCAGAAATTTGTGCTTTTCTTTTTATTTCAAGTATACGTGTGCGTGCGTGCGTGCGTGCGTGCGTGCGTGCGTGCGTGCGTGCGTGCGTGTGAAGTGCCATCAAGTTGCAACCAATCTATGGTGACCTCAGCAAAGGGCTTTCAAGGCAAGTACCAACTTAATAGTGATCCCAGAGCTTTCAAGGCAAGTGAGAAGAAGAGATGGTTTGCCATCGCCTACCTCTGCAGAAACTTCCATGGTGGTCTCCCTTCCAAGTACTGACCCTGCTTAGCTTCCAGTATCTGATAAAGTCCGGCTATATACCCTATCCTCTTTTGTATCCACTTAGGGGAGGGGATATTATTCAGAAATCAGAGCTTAACTTCTCTCCCAACAACAGTTTGCTATTCTCCATTTTTCAGGAGCAGCAGTGGCATAGTGATTAAGAGCAGGTGCACTCTAATCTGGAGAACCGGGTTTGATTCCCCGCTCTGCTGCCTGAGCTGTGGAGGTTTATCTGGGGAACTAGATTAGCTTGTGCACTCCAACAAACTCCATCTGGGTGACCTTGGGGTAGTCATAGTTCTTCGGAGCTCTCAGCCCCACCCACCTCACAGGGTGTTTGTTGTGAGGGGGGAAGGGAAAGGAAATTGTAAGCTTCTTTGAGTCTCCTCCTCCTCCTCCTGCTGCTGCTGCTTCTTAAGAACATAAGAACATAAGAACAAGCCAGCTGGATCAGACCACAGTCCATCTAGTCCAGCACTCTGCTACTCGCAGTGGCCTACCAGGGGCCTTTGGGAGCTCACATGCAGGAGGTGAAAGCAATGGCCTTCTGCTGCTGCTGCTCCCGAGCACCTGGTCTGCTAAGGCATTTGCAATCTGAGATCAAGGAGGATCAAGATTGGTAGCCATAGATCGACTTCTCCTCCATAAATCTGTCCAAGCCCTTTTTAAAGCTATCCAGGTTAGTGGCCATCACCACCTCCTGTGGCAGCATATTCCAAACACCAATCACACGTTGCGTGAAGAAGTGTAGTCCTAAGTCTTCCCCCCAGCATTTTCAATGAATCCCCCTGGTTCTCCTCCTCCTCCTCCTCCTCCTCCTCCTCCTCCTCCTCCTCCTCCTCCTCCTCCTCCTCCTCCTCCTCCTCCTCCTTCTTCTTCTTCTCGTCTCAACGAAATGAGAAATTAACTGTTTGGAGATTCTCTGAGCCCTGTGACCTGGGGAGAGGGGGGGGGGGTTACAGGGTATAAGTCTAAAACAAAGTAAAGAAGGAATAGGAAAAATAGTGGCTCTTGCCCCGTTCATACTTCTGGCAATTACATGATTTGAAAGGTTTCCACTTTTGCTACTGTGTCTATCTAGGCCAAGCTGAAAAGAGAACAGCCCTCAGAAGTATTCTGTGAACAGTAAAATTGTGCTTTTATTCAGACAGGCTGCAGTGCGTATCTTCCCATTTCTGCCCTAAAGAAGAAAGCTGCTGTTACCATCTTCCCAGCCAAGGCAGATGGAAGTTAAGGCAGTTTGCAATGAAGCAACCAACATATCCAGTTTCATACTAAATCTCTAATCGGTGGACTGTGGTCCCTTCCTTGGGTCAAACAAGCAATACTCCAGAACATAAAAGCAATATGTTACATCCAAATTCTGACCTGGTTTCTTATGGCTACTAAGCCACTGGAGCAGCAGTGGCGTAGGAGGTTAAGAGCTCGTGTATCTAATCTGGAGGAACCGGGTTTGATTCCCCGCTCTGCCGCCTGAGCTGTGGAGGCTTATCTGGGGAATTCAGATTAGCCTGTGCACTCCCACACACGCCAGCTGGGTGACCTTGGGCTAGTCACAGCTTCTCGGAGCTCTCTTAGCCCCACCTACCTCACAGGGTGTTTGTTGTGAGGGGGGAGGGGCAAGGAGATTGTCAGCCCCTTTGAGTCTCCTGCAGGAGAGAAAGGGGGGATATAAATCCAAACTCTTCTTCTTCTCTTCTAAGTAATGCATCATCTTGTGAACAGTTTGGCCACAGAGCGGTAGAAAGTGATGTCAAGACCCTGCTGACTTAGCCAACCTCGTATGCTTTTCGAGGCCTCTGTGAAGCAAACCTGAACCTCCTCGGTGGTCTCCCATCCAAGTACTAACCAAGGTTAACCCTGCTTAGCTTCAGAGGTCTAGATGAGATTGCACAGGTCAGGGTTGGATAACCAAGGGTGAGTTAGATGACAGTGGGACATAAGAGTTAATGAATCTGATTCCCACACTACCAATTACCCACAAGGCATCCCATTAACCTCTTGCTGCTTCTGCATTAACCTTCTCTGCTCTTAGTATCTACTGTCCCTATTAAATCCAGCTCTTCAAAATACTTTCTTGTAACACACCAGTGATGTTTCATGCCCAGGTGCGACGAAAGCCCACCAGTAGCCTGTAAATTCCAAATCCTGGCAGTGAAAATCAACATCTTCCGCTTCAAGTGGATACCTATTAGATCTTGAAACGTGAAGCAATAAATGAACTCTGTATTGCTGATCAGCAGCATTTATTGGTAGGCAATGAAGCACCCAGCTTGTTAAAGCCAGTTCTGGTGAATCTGGCTTTTGCTATTCCCTGTATCCCAGTGGCGTAACATCCACGGAGTAGGCAGGCATGATGCCCTGGGTGGAGGTGTGGCCGGGCTGTGGAGGAGGTGTTCTGGGGCGAGGGCGAGCAGCGCCACAGCAGGGGCGCAGGGCGCGCCCGTGCCCTGGGTGCAGTTTCCTCTCACTCTGCCCCTGCTGTATCCAGAAGTTGATCCCACCCTCCTGTAAGAATGTGAAAAAGAGTTATTTCAGAGCTTAGGCACCCCAAGGTCAGTGACAGATAGAGATAAAGCCACCTGGTCTCCTGCCCCCACAGGCCAATGGAAACGTCCAGTTTCCCATGAGACCAAAAATGTCAGGCATAAGCCTAGTTATCTACTCAGCATGTGAAGCCATAAAATAAAGATCAAGGAAAGAATGTCCCATAACAGCAAAGGTAACACATAGCAGGCTGGTTGCATGTATCTTATAGTGATTGCATTGAGGTAGGAATGCATCTGAATCACCTAGGACACAGGTGTCAAACTTGCGGCCCTCCAGATGTTATGGACTACGGTTCCCATCATCCCCTGCCAGCATCATGCTGGCAGGGGATGATGGGAATTGTAGTCCATAACATCTGGAGGGCCACGAGTTTGACACCTATGACCTAGGAGCAATCACCGACAACACTACAGCTATCAACTGTTCGAGAATGCTGAATTGGTCAGCTGCTGCTACTTATGTTTCTTGGCTGGACTTCCCCAGGATGGGTCAGAACATAAAAAGAAACAAATTGACCGGAGACTGTGGAAGCCAGAAAGAGTGGGAGAAGATGTGGAATAGAGGCAGCCCTTACATTTCACAAAAGGTGGAGCCGGCATGTTGTCTTGCTGCCTTCTTGCCACCAGAGAAAAGGGAGCTGTGGGCTGTAAAGGGAGTTTAAAGTAGATTTGCCAGCTCTGGGTCGGGAGATTAGGGGGTAGAGCCTAGTGAGGGTGGGTTTGGGGAGGGGAGGGACCTCCCAAGGCAACCCTTTTCTCCGGAGGAATTGGTATCTGTCATTTGGAGCTCAGTTGTGATTCCAGGAGATCTTTGGCCCTCACCAGGAAATGAGTGTGCCTAAAAGTAACTGTAAGAAAGATAACAGTGAAGATGCCCAGCCACTGACCTTGGCCCGCACCTGGGGAATGAAATCACACACAAGAAACAGTCAGAAGGCAAACAGTAGTGCATTAGCCCATTCCACCCTCACCCCCATCTTACAGAAAGCAGCATAAGCAAATCCCCAGTTCTAACAGGCCTCCTGACACTTGCATAGAAAACGTCACTGTGTGATCTAATTTGCCAATACAACAAATTGACTTTATACCGTGGATTACAGGATGCGGAAGAGGCGTGGAAACCTGCTGTCGATTAAAAATTAATTTAAAAGTCCAGGAGACTTCATTGGGCCATCAGACTGTCATCTTGCAAAATTAGGCAGCCAAAGTACCTCTTTACACAGGATAGATCAGGGGTCTGCAACCCGCGCCTCCGGAGCCGCATGCGGCTCTTTCAGCCTTATACTGTGGCTCTACGTGGCCTGGAGGTCGGAGGATAGCATGGGCGTGTCCCTCCAGGAAAGGTGAGTGGAGGGGCCAAACTGGAGGTGGCTCCATGTGGAGCTGCCTCTCCGACTCGGTAGATCTTTGGGGACATGAAAAATGGGTCCAAATGGCTCTTTGGGTGGTAAAGGTTGCTGACCTCTGGGATAGATAAATACTACTTCTTCCTGTTTGGCCTTTTGTACACACATCACTTTCCAATCCCATCATTTACCTCAATGTTGGTTCTGCCCTTCCCTCCTCAAAATGTTTTCCGAACACTATCATTTCCCCCTGCCCACTTTTTTCATGCATGCCCTAATTCAATGGTCTGTAAATAAAAAGGGCGGGGCGGGGCGGGGCGGGGCGGGGGAGGGGAGAGAAACACACACAAAATGGGGGAAATTAAGAGGAGAGGGCAGGGTTTGGATTAACCAAATGCAAGTGCCAAAAGGGAGGCTTTAACAGGATGGTTTTATTGATCCTAAAAATAAAGATTACAACTACAGTTAATCAATAACTTACAATTACAATTGATCGATAACTTATCAAAATTCAAAATATAACATCATGCACACAAATTCAAATTCATTTGTGGCACACATGGACTAAACCAGGGGTAGGGAACCTGCGGCTCTCCAGATGTTCAGGAACTACAATTCCCATCAGCCTCTGTCAGCATGGCCAATTGGCCATGCTGGTAGGGGCTGATGGGAATTGTAGTTCCTGAACATCTGGAGAGCCGCAGGTTCCCTACCCCTGGGCTAGTCACAGCTTCTCGGAGCTCTCTCAGCCCCACCTACTTCACAGGGTGTTTGTTGTGAGGGGGGAAGGGCAAGGAGATTGTCAGCCCCTTTGAGTCTCCTGCAGGAGAGAAAGGGGGGATATAAATCCAAACTCTTCTTCCAAACTCTTCTTCTTAGGCCCCCTCTTCATGTGCAGAAGAATGCACTTTCAATCCACTTTCAATGCACTTTGCAGCTGGATTTTACTGTGCGGGATACCAAAATCCACTTGCAAACAATTGTGGATTGAAAAGTGGATTGAAAGTGCATTATTCTGTATGTGCGGAAATGGCCTTAGTCTCTTAGGTGGTGCTTATTAGAATATTTGGTTAATAGAGCAGATATTTGCCCAGTAATAGAAGCTTGATATTGAGCGCAATAAATAAATCTTACAAGATGTATATTGCAAAAAGTAACTTTTACATTTATTTAAGTAGATTTAGTTCATGTTCAGGTTGATATTGAAAGGAAAGCTTATTCCAAATCCAAATCCAAATCCAAAACCTTTATTAGGCATAAAACCGGACTGTGTCATGAATTCCAAATACAGTAAAAAGATCATTATTGCACAACTTGCAGTACACAGAGTAAAAATGTAGCAACAGCTTCAGAGATTTCAGCATTAGAGTTATTTAGAAGCTTAGCCATTTTTATCTTATCAGAAAGGAGCATAAATCCTGTTGGTTATACAGTTCTCAAATCAGTTCTGATGTTGTTGTATTTTGAACAGTGAAGCAGAATATGAGAAAGTGAATCAGTTGTGTTAGGACAAAAACGACAGCAACGCTCATTTTGTGGGATATTAGAGAAGCGACCTTGAAGATGTACTGACGGAAAAGAGTTACACCTTGCTCTAGTCATGACCCATCTGCAATTGTAATTAACAAGTTGTTCCAGGTATATAGCAGGGCTAGATTTCTGAGGGATAATCCCAAAGAATATTGGAGAGCAAGAGCTTTGCGCTTTGCTCAGGAGAAATTGATATTCGTGATCGAATAATCTAGACTTTAAGCGATGGTAAATCTCAGGAGCGGCGAGCATTTGTAGAGCCTCCCAAGAGAAGCTTATTCTAAAGAGTACTTTTCCAATCACAAGTGACCAGCTGATCTGGCATCATGTGTATGGAAGTATCAGGCATTGGGGTGTTGTGGGGTTTCTGGGCTGTATGGCCGTGTTCTAGTAGCATTTTCTCCTGACATTTCGCCTGCATCTGTATCAAAAATTGTTTCTGCAGAAGAGACCTGTAGCTAACATGTTACTCCATGAAAAGCCATGTGAAGAATGGAAAGAGCAAAGGGCAAATAGAAAGAGGAGGAGTTAGCGAGCTGCTCCCAGACTAATACAAAAAGATTCAAGGGAATAACATTTACACTCCCTTAGAGAAATGTAGTGCCTCCCACTATGCAGGCATGCTGAGTGGTTCACTTCAACGCTACTATATGTGAATTTATCTGTTGTACTGCTGACCAACACAGCTACCCCTTGAAACAGTCCCGTGTGTGAGTGACTCAGCAGCATCTAGTAAAGCTTACATATGAGTTGCATCTCGTCATCCACGGTTTTTGCCTGAGTGGAACCTTTCCATTTCCCTCCTCTGCTGAGGCCCACCAAGCCCCTGGGAGTCAGCAGAGTCTTAGCAGCAGCACGTGGGGAGCAAATGGGGGGTCTGCAGTTGGAGGTCGTGATCAACAGAAATCACCAAACTCTCTTCTGCAAACAGAACTGCTGTGTGGTTGTGTACATCCCAATAAATAGTCTTCTGTCTTAAATATCCCTCCCAAATTGCCTTCAAGTGGATACTGGCTTTTGGGGGGGGGGGCTTGCTGGTACTGAATATGGAGGGGGGGCTCTCCCATGTACGGAGGGGTGGGGACCTGGTGGAAATCAGTTCAAATGTATGAGTGTCGGCGCCTTTTAAAACAAAAATTACTCACTACATAAATGATATTCAACGTATAGATGATTGCACAGGCAGAGGACAATTCTATTTCAGTGGTTCTTGCAGCCATCTGTTTGTGGAAAGGGAACATGGTTTGTTTTGTTCATTAAAGTTCTTTGAAAGTTATTTATTTATTGTTTTATTTGAAACTATTTGATGTATTTAAATGTTTGATTGTTTTGTGAACCGCCCTGAGCCCTTCGGGGGTAGGGCGGTCTATTAAATTGAATTAATAATAATAATAATAATAATAATAATAATAATAATAATAATAATAATAATAATAACAACAACAACAACAACAACAACAACAACAACAACAGCAGCAGCAGCAGCAGCAGCAGCAACAACAACAACAATAACAACAACAACAACAACAACCAATCATTATCATTATCATTATCATTATCATCATCATCATCATCATCATCATCATCATCATCATCATTATTATTATTATTATTATTATACACATAACAACACAGCACAAGTGTCTGGAATTCATCTCTGAATATCGAGTCCTTCCCAAGGACCTAGGATATTAGAGGTATTTGCGTAGAATATGTGCAGTTCCTAGAAGTGCTGCTTTCTGCAGCATGTGGACTGATGTTCTGTCCAAGTTTAGGCTTTCCAGATGTTTTTCAAGATTTCTTGGGATTCCTCCTAGAGCACCGACTACTAGTGGGATTACTGTTGTTCTTTTTTGCCACAATCGTTCAACTTCAATTTGTAGGTCCTTGTATTTTGTGATCTTTTCCAGCTCTTTGTCCTCTACCCTGCTGTCAACTGGCACAGCAACATCGATGATCCAAACATGTTTCTTCTCTATCACTGTTATGTCTGGGGTGTTGTGTGCCAGGTGTCTGTCTGTCTGTATTCTAAAGTCCCAGAGTATTTTTGCTTCTTCATTTTCTGTGGACTTCTCTGGCTTGTGCTCGTACCAGGTCTTGCTACAGGGCAGGCCGTACTTTTTGCAAAGGTTCCAGTGCACCATTGCTGCTAGCCTATTGTGACGTTCGAGATAGTCAGTTTGGGCTATTTTCTTACAGCAGCAGATGATGTGCTCCACGGTTTCATCACACTCTTTGCAGAGACGGCACTTTGGGTCATTGTAGGACTTTTCGATTCGTGTCTTTATTGCATTTGTCCGTAATGCTTGCTCCTGGGCAGCAAAAATCAGGCCTTCAGTTTCTTTCTTTAGAGTTCCCCTTCTGAGCCACTCCCATGTTTGCTTGCTGTCAACCTTCCCTTCAATGTTCTTAAAGTACTGCCCATGGAGTGGCTTGTTTAGCCACTGCTCCTTTCGTGTTTTAAACTGTTGGGCTCTATACTCTTCTTTTGATTCTTTGGCTTTCAGCATCTCAGCCTTGTGGACTTCTTTCAATGCTGGCTCTTGACTTTCTTGGATGTATTCTTTCAGGCCTCTTTTCTCTTCCTCTACTGATTGCTTGACCTGGAGCAGTCCTCTTCCTCCTTCTGACCTTGCCAGGTAGAGTCTGTCTACATCACTTCTTGGATGCAGTGCTCGATTGATGGTCATAATTTTCCTTGTTTTTCTGTCCAGGATGTCCAATTCGGCTTGTGTCCAGTTAATTATGCCAGCAGTGTAGCGTACTACAGGCACCGCCCAAGTATTAATTGCCTTTATTGTATTTCCTCCATTTAACTTTGATTTCAAAATTTTTCTGACCCTTCTAAGATATTCCTTCCTAATTGCGCCTTTGACTTCTGCATGCTTGATGTTCTCTGCTTGCAGTATCCCCAAGTATTTGTAGCTTTCATTCACTGGTAAGCTCTTTATTTCTATGGCATTTGGCATATTCACACCTTCGCATGTTGCAAGTTTACCTTTACTGAGTTCCAAGGTTGCACACTTGTCAAGTCCAAAATCCATTGCAATGTCAGTGCTAAAGACTCTCACTGTGTTCAGTAGTGACTCAATCTCTGCTTTTGATTTTCCATAGAGCTTTAGGTCATCCATGTATAGAAGGTGTGAAATTTTTGGTGAGTTTCTTGCTGTCTGATATCCTTGACCTGTTTTCTTCAGAATTATAGAGAGCGGAATCATAGCAATGATGAAGAGTAGTGGGGACAGGGAGTCTCCTTGGAATATTCCCCTTCGGATGTTGACTTCCCCTATTCCTGCTCCATTGACTATTAATTCTGTTTTCCAAGTGTGCATTGCATTCTTGACCAATTTCTTGATGTTCTCACTGACTCCAATTATCTCCAGGCAATGAAGTATCCAACTGTGTGGCAGTGAATCGAATGCTTTCCTGTAATCAATCCAAGCTACATGCAAGTTGGTTTTCCTTCTTTTGCAATTCTCAAGGATCATTTTATCTATGAGCAGTTGATCTTTTGTTCCCCTACTGTTTCGTTTGTTTCCTTTTTGTTCTAGGGGCAGCAATTTCTTTCCTTCCAGGTGGTCTTGTATTGCATCAGCTAATATGCCAGTAAAAAGCTTAAAGGTTGTTGGTAGGCAAGTGATTGGCCTGTAATTGCTAGGGATTGCTCCCTTTTCTTGGTCTTTCATTATCAGAAACGTTTTCCCTGTTGTCATCCATTCTTCAATTTGGCCTGTTTGCAGCACTTGATTCAACTGTTGGGCAATTCTTTCATGCAAGTTGGTCAGTTTCTTCAGCCAGAATCCATGTAGTTCATCACTGCCTGGGGCAGTCCAGTTCTTCACCTTTTTTGCTCGTTTTCCAACCATTTTAGTTGTTATTACCAGGTTGTCCATGTTGTTGCTGCTCAGTTCAGCCTCCACATCTTTGGCCCAACTTGCATTTCGGTTGTAGTTTTTTGGGCTGCCCCAAATGTTTCTCCAGAACTCAATCGTTTGTTCTCTGTCTGGCTCTCCTGTGTTTCGTTTCACATCTCCACTTACATTCTGGTAGAATCGTTTCTGGTTGGAGTAGAAAAGTTGATTCTGCTTGAATTGAGCAACCCTTGCTTCGAATCTTGCAATCTTCTTTGAAACTGCCACCAGCTGTTGTTTGACCACCTCTATTGCCTCATTGAGTTTCCTCTTGTCCAGGTGGTACCTCTTAACTAGGTCTGCCTTGATTTTGTCATTTTTCAGCTTCTTCTCCTTCATACTTTTCAGTTTGCTGGCATCCGATCGTAGTTTGCTGATTTTTCTTCCCAGTCTGATTTTCCACTTTGGAGTACCTATTTTCGGCATTCTTTCTGGGTGATGAATCTTTACCCCTAGCTCTTTAGTAATCACTACTGCAGTGCTGTACATAAGCTGGTTTGTTTCATGCAGTGACATTGTTTGGATTCCAGCAATGACCTTGTTTGCATCCTTCAGTGAATTGAGCAGATCCTTCCTTGGAACAATCTTCAATGGTGGCAATCTTGTACGTTCGTTTGCATTGTTCATGTGTTCTAGGATCTTCTGCATCAGTTCTTCTTGCTTTTTTGTCAATTGGGAACTTTGGGTTGTTTGGGTTGGCTCCTTTGGAGGTGTGATTATTGTTGTTTCTTCCTCCTCTTCCTCCTCTGTCTCTTGTAGTCCTTGAATTGTTGCCAATTTTGTTGAATTTCTTTGAGTGTTTCTTGGTATGTTTTCAATACCATTGTCTTGTGCTTTCTGCTGGATTTCTGCTAGCTCTAGTGCACTAAAAACCTTGTTCCTTTCAATATATCTTCTTTGATCAGCAAGTCTTTGCTCAGTAATTTCTGTGTCTGGGTGAAGTTCTTTCCAGACTTGGTACATTCGTTTGAGGTATCCTCTTTTTGATGGGTTTGATTTGTAGTAGCAAGCCATAATTTCTCTGTTCTCTGCACACGAATATTTTCGACGTTTGTTCGGTACTTCCAGTAGCCCTGCAGTCTTCAGCCCTGGTTGCTCAGCTGAAGATCCTGAGTCCTGTAGCCCATTTTCCGCCAAGTGCCCAGGTACTCCAGCACTAGACGCGGTCCTTGTTGACCCGGGCGACGACCGATCCGGTATAAAGTTTCTTTTTCTTGTCTTCACCATGGTTTTGGGTTTTGGACACATTTAGTCTGGCTCCTCATCAGAGGCCTCTCTGGTTTGGGTGGCCCTCCAGCACAGCCCTCTGACTCATTGGAGCACACAAGCCCCACCACCACACCAAGGCAGTGCCCTTTGGGGGGATTATTATTATTATTATTATTATTATTATTATTATTATTATTATTAT